>NW_026057577.1:141775818-142013961 GCF_023721935.1 Panthera uncia
AACAACACCAATGCCCCTGCCCAAAAGGGCCCCCCCCCAATCCCCTCACCCCACCCCCCCCCCCCCCCCCCATCAACCCTCAGTTTGTTCTCAGTTTTTAAGAGTCTCTCATGCTTTGGCTCTCTCCCACTCTAACCTCTTTCTTTTTCCTTCCCCTCCCCCATGGGTTTCTGTTAAGTTTCTCAGGATCCACATAAGAGTGAAACCATATGGTATCTGTCTTTCTCTGTATGGCTTATTTCACTTAGCATCACACTCTCCAGTTCCATCCACGTTGCTACAAAGGGCCATATTTCGTTCTTTCTCATTGCCACGTAGTACTCCATTGTGTATATAAACCACAATTTCTTTATCCATTCATCAGTTGATGGACATTTAGGCTCTTTCCATAATTTGGCTATTGTTGAGAGTGCTGCTATGGGGTACAAGTGCTCCTATGCATCAGTACTCCTGTATCCCTTGGGTAAATTCCTAGCAGTGCTATTGCTGGGTCATAGGTTAACATAGTGTTGGAAGTTCTAGCATCAGCAATCAGACAACAAAAGGAAATCAAAGGCATCAAAATTGGCAAAGATAAAGTCAAGCTTTCACTTTTTGCAGATGACATGATATTATACATGGAAAATCCGATAGACTCCACCAAAAGTCTGCTAGAACTGATACATGAATTCAGCAAAGTTGCAGGATCAAAATCAATGTACAGAAATCAGTTGCATTCTTATACACTAACAATGAAGCAACAGAAAGGCAAATAAAGAAACTGATCCCATTCACAATTGCACCAAGAAGCATAAAATACCTAGGAATAAATCTAACCAAAGATGTAAAAGATCTGTATGCTGAAAACTATAGAAAGCTTATGAAGGAAATTGAAGAAGATATAAAGAAATGGAAAAACATTCCGTGCTCATGGATTGGAAGAATAAATATTGTCAAAATGTCAATACTACCCAAAGCTATCTACACATTCAATGAGGCTTTATTTTCTTATCAGGAAAGTTGTCAGTAACATGTACTCTGTAGGTTTATTGTGAAGATTGAATGAGAAGTGTACTTAAAACACTCAACACAATTACGGTAGTTAACTATTGTGCTATAACACATTCGGTCAAAATTTAGTAGCTTGAAACAATGCATACTTTTTTTTTTTTTAATCTCACGGTTTCTATGAGTCATAAATCCAGCCACAACTCAGCTGGGAGCTCAGATCCTCTGATGAGTCTGCATCAAAGGGTCAACCGGAGCTGTGGTCTTCCCACAGCTCCCAATGTGTCAGCTAACTTCTCCCAGAGTGACCAAGGGAGACAGGGAGTGAGATGAAAGGCACAGTATTCTTGTAAGCTAAACGTGGAAGAGAAATCTCATCATGTTTGTTGTGTTTTACTCAATGGAAGTGAGTAATTATGTCCTGCCAATAAACAAGAGGAAGGGCTTGCACGGGGCATAAAAACCAGGAGGTGGGGATCATCGTGGGTTATGTTGGAGGCCGCTTGTCACACACAGAGGGTCTCGAATAGGTGCTCTTTCCTCCTTTACATACCGCATGTCAATACCAGCTTCCTATGCAACTTTCTCTTGTTCTTCCATTTGAATGAGGACTTCCTCTGAGTTCGTGCAGCACATTGTTGCCCTACATATGTTTTTCTCATCACTTAATTTTTTATTTTTTTATTCTTTAATTAGATAATGGCATTCTGCTATGTACAAAGATACCGCGATGGAGGAGGTATTTTTCCTTCTCTAAGGAGGAATGCCATGTGTTGCTTAGTTAACTCCAAGGGAACGGGCCACTTTGTGCACAGTACACATTTAGCTGGACGACAGAGGTGGCCCCTTCTCAAGGAACTCAGTGGGTAGTAAACAATGGTAGATTTGGAAACTGATAGCCATAATAGCCTAGTGCAAGAAAGAGAGAATTAATTGTATATGGTGAAGCTGAGAATGACTTCATGACAGAAGGACGTATGAGCTGGGCTTGTAAAATGAGAAGAAATCAGTCAGAGAAGGAAGCAAAAAAACATTCTAGACCTCAGAGTGACCAGTCTCTGCCATCTCCATTTTCTCTCCCACTCTCCCTGTTTATGATACTGGCTGGCAAACTGCAGTCCACTGGCCAAATCTGACTTGATGTACTTGATACCTTTGTATAAATAAAGTTTTATTGGAACATACCACGCTCATTCATTTATTTATTTTCTGTAGCTGCTTTCATGCTTTAAGAGAGTTGAGTAAACGTGACAGATTATTTAAGGCTCACCAAAGTCTGAAATATTTGTTCTCTGCCCCTTTACAGGAATTAACTGATTTCTCTCTGATACACCCACAGTATAAAGGAGCTGCTCAGATGTTTGCTAAATGAAGTGGCTGAATAATCAGGGTAGGGGCTATAATTGCTCTGTACGTGGCTACATAAAGAATCAATCTGCATTCAGTCCGTGGCTTAGATGATTCTTTATCAGTGATTCTTGACAAATGTTTTAACTGACACATAGCTGTCCATAGTAATGAGAAAGTCTTTTGAAGCAAAAAATCAAACAGCAAGTGTGCTATTCTCTAGATCTGAGAGAAAATGATGTAGTTTTTCTAGTTTAGAATATGTTATTTAAATGTTTTAATGAACTTTCTTTCTTTCAAAATATAGACCAACCAAATCAAGGAAGACACATGACAGATGTAATAATAGACATCTTGCAAATAAAAGGTAAGTCCAATGATATTAAGAAAATAGCCAGGAGAATTTTACAGAATGTTCTCTCCACTGCGGCTGAGGAAGAGCTCTTATATAACTTACAATGATACAAGAACCTCAAGGCATCAACCACAAACTCAGCCTCAAGTGACTTAAACAGTGTTTGCCACCCTACATGTATTATCATTCATAAACGTGAAGTATTAGCACAGACACATCAACTCTAATGAAATACAAGAAATTGTAGATATTAACATCAACTAGATAATAGAAATCTGTTGGAACATTTCTTTTTAAGTCTTTTGGATATCTAGTAAATAAGCTGTATTATCATAAATATTTGCATTGTATCAAAACTAACTGGTGATTAAAATTTCAGCATTTTGTCCAGTCCCTTAAAATGAAACACAGGTGTAGAAAATGAACTGAAATGTTCTAAGGAAACCAAACTTCTGATCTTATATAGGCTTGAATCATACTTCTGCACATTCCATTTTAATTTGTCATGTTTGAAGACCAGAAATTATTAACCTGCTAATGCTCCAAGTGGTTGAGAATGCAAATAGTGTCACAAATACTCCATAAATTCTTTTTTAATGATGTTTCTGACTTATCTTTGCCCACAAAAGCGTGTTCACTTTCTTGAGTTCTGTGGGACATCACTGCAATGGGTACCTCTCAGACTGGTTCTTAGAAACCCCACCTTTGGGGCACCTGGCTGGCTCAGTGGGTGGAGCACGCAGTTCTTGAACTTGGGGTTGTGAGTTCAAGTCCCAAATTAGGTGTAGAGATTACTTAAATAAACTTAAAGAAAAAGAAAAGAAAAGAAACCCACCTTTATCTCAACCATGAGTATCACAGATGAAAATAGATTCCACTGTAGAGATGAGGGGGAGAGGGTGGTGGTAAATAAAATGCCTGAATTTGAACCAGTTGAGAAAGATTAGGATAAAATGGGGAATAAAAAATATTTTTTATCAATTTTAATGCTAATATTTAAAAAAATAAACTTTATGTTTTAAACGGTTTTCATTTTACAGAAAAATTCAAAGAGAGTATGGAGAATTCCCACATACCCACACTTAAATTCTATTACTAACAGATCAGAAAGGTACATTTGTTACAATTAATGAACTAATATGATACATCATTCTCAACTGAAAGTTATTACTTTATTTATATTTCCTTAGTTTTTACTCTAATGCCCATTTTCCATTCTAGGATCCCCTCTAAAATATATTACATTTAGTTGCTATGTTTTCTTAGGCTTCTCTTGCTTATGACAGTTTTTCAGGCTTTATCTAGTTTCGATGGCCTTGATAAGGTTGAGAAGTAGTGGCCAGGCATCTCGTAAGATGTTCCATTATTGAGATTTGTCTGTTTTATTAGTTTGGGTATGTTTTGTTGGTTTGTTTTTTGAGAAGACCTCAGAAGTGAAGTGCCTTTTTCTATCACATCATATATCAAGAGCATGTATTCTCAAGTGTGTATTCATCCCATTTATCACTGTTGATGTTTACTTTGGTTATCTGACAAAGGTGGCATTTTTTAGGCTTCTCCACTGTAAATTTACTTTTTCCTCCATTTCCATACTACATATACTCTTTGGAAAGAAGCCACCATGTGAAGGTCACCCTTAAGGAGTGGGGAGTTATGTTCCAAGTCTTGAAGTTAGAGTATCTCCGTAGATTATTTTAAAATTTTTTGCATAGATTTGTCTATTCTATTATATTTGCTTATTCAATCATTTATTTAAATAAATATGGACTCATAGATATTTATTTTATTTGGAAAGGTTATATATAGTATTTTTAATATTTATTTTATTGAGATATGTTGACATAGTATATAAGTTTATGGTATACAATGTGTTGCTTTGATATGTTTGTATATTATGATTACCAACTTAGCACTAGCTAAAAGCACCATCACATCATATAAATATTATTTTTTTGTTGTGCAAGCAATTAAGATCTATTGTTTTAGCACTTTTGATGTTTATAATACAGTATTGTTGATTATAATCACCACGCTGTGCGTTAGATCTCTAGGACTTATTTATCTATTGGTTGCAAGTTTGTATTCTTAAAAAACATCTCCCTAATCCCTCCACCCCACAGCCTCTGTAAACATCATTCTATTCTCTTTTTTAATTAGTTCAGCTTTTTTAGATTCCACATTGATATCATAACAACATTTGTATCACTCTTTCTGACTTTTCTCACTTAGCATAATGCCCTCAAGGTCCATCCATGTTGTTGCAATGGCAGGATTTTCTTCTTTCTCATGGGTAAATAATATTCCATTGCGTATATATACACCATATATTCTTTATCCACTCATCTGTTGATGCACACTTTGGTTGTTTCTCTATCTTGGCTATTGTGAATAATGCTACAATAAACATGGGAGTGCATGTGTCTTTTCAGTATTGTGTTTTAATTTCCTTTAGGTAATACACCCAGGAGTGGGATTGTTGGATCATATAGTAATTTCATTTTCTGAGGAACATACAGTTTTCCATCCACAGTGGCTGCACCTGATGACCATTTGGATGTCTTCTTTGGGGAAAAGAAAATGTGTATTTAGTTCTTCTTAGCCCACTTTTTAGTTGGATTATTTGTGGGTTGTTGTTGTTATTGGGTTGTATGAGTTCTTTATATATTTTGGATATTTAACCTCTTATCTGATATATGGTTTGCAATTATATTTCTCCCATTCTGTAGGTTGAATTTACACTTTTTTTTTATTGTTTCTTTTGCTGTGCAAAATCTGTTTTCATTTATTTTGTTACTTGAATTTTACCTGCTTTGGCCACTGGGAGCTTTTATGTTGGCTCCTATGCCCCTTTGCATACCCCATCATTGTATGCATGTATTTTGTTTGTTTGTTTGTTTCCTCTTCTTTGTTTTGTCTCCGCCTCTTCCTCCACCTCCTCTTTCTTCTAGCACTGCCCCTACTTTCTAAGACCAGAAGACACTTCAGTCTCACCATGTGTATTTCTACTCCAGTACTAGCATCAGTCATTTCTTTCAAAAACCCTGGTTCTTTTCATTGGAAAATTGTATGAGAAACCAAGATGTGAGCATTAGGTGTGCTCATGGTTACTGGGATATCATTACTTCTAGGCCTGTTCAGCTGAACAGAACAGGAAAATATATGTGTATATACTAAATGGTATATGTATGTATCTCTAGAAATACTTTTAGGTGTAACAATCTGTGTTTCTATTAAGCTAAACATGAGTTTATACTAATGCTTCTGACTCTAATTCATCACCACATGTATCATACTAGCCTCTTGTCTTTGTGTGTCTGTAACTTCCACTCCAACAGTGAGAAAGCTGACTTCCATCATCTGCCATGCATTCATTTAATTTTCCAATTCCATCATACATGTATAGAAATAGCAGACTTTTGAATGTGTATCTGCCAAAGGAGACAAACTTTATCAACTAGAGTGCAGTGTTTATGTATAGTTTCCTTTATTTTTAGTCTTATAGGCTCAATACTTTTCCATCATTACATTGGTCTGTGCTTTTGCCCCCACTCTGATCAGTAAGGTTGTTTTATACATTTGTAATATAGTTCAATGGTTTTGTCAAATTTTGCATTCCATCCTGGGATCCCCAATCTCCTAACTGATGCTTGAAAAATTTGCATATGATTAAGATTTATTCTTTGTGCTGATAAAGGTCTATGGGTTTTTGACAAATACGTAGTACCATGGATATGCCCTTATAGTATTTTACAGACTAGTTTCACCACCCTAAAAAATGTCCTACGCTTCATCCATTTAACCCTCTCACCATCCCCTTAAATCCCTGAAAATCACTCATCTTTTTACCATCTCCATAGTTTTGCCTTTTCCAGAATGCCATCTAATTGGAATCATATGGTGGTATTAGCCTTTTCAGGCTGAATTATTTCATTTAGCAATATACATTGAAGATTCATCCATGTCTATTCATGGCCTCATAGATCATTGCTTTTGATCACTGAATAATATTCCATTGTACTGATGTACCAGAGTCTGTTTATCAATTTACCTGTTAAAGAGCACCTTGTTTTATTCTGGTTTTGGGTGATTATGAATAAAGCTGCTATAAACATTCACCTTCAGGTTTTTGTGTGGACATAAGTTTTGAACTCATTTGAGTAAATATCTAGGAGTTTAATTGCTGGATCATATGGTGAAACTATGTTTGGCTTTGTCAGAAGCTAACAACAAATGACACTCCATCCCCGGGGAACAAAACAAAATTCTTCTCCGTTTACAGTTTCCTACAATGATAGTCATGGGTAAAAATAGCAATCCAGTTAGTGTTTTCTGCAGGTAACTGGGATGGACAGGAACTCAACAAATACTACATGTTTTAAAAGTGAGAAAAGAAGGTCATATCGTTGGTGAGCAGCTAACAGTCAAAGAACTTAAGGAAACAGATTTATAGGGGCTAGTTATACCTGAAAATTATGTGGTTCACTTCTAACTGATTGCTATCTGTATGTGTTGTGTAATTTATATAATGACAGCTTATTCAGACAAATGCTGTTTTTCCCCCTACAATTCTATTGAAACCAAATGGAAGGGTAAAGAGGCAGCATATATATAGGTCAGTATACTGGGTAATGAGAGAAAGTACAGTAAAACCTTAGATTGTGAGTAACTTGTTCTGAGAGTGTTCCACAAGACAAGGAAACATTTCTAATAAATTTTGACTTGATAAACGAGCGATGTCTTGCAATCCAAGTAGTACATGACAATGAATGTCACATGATCACAACTGAGCCAATGGCTCTCGAAATTCACTTCGATATACGAGTGCTTTGTATTACAAGCATGTCCTCAGAATGAATTATGCTCACCATCAAAGGTTTTACTGTGCTGTTTCATTGCCAAGAAGCTGGATCCACAGCACTACACAACACACACACACACACACACACACACACACACACACACGTCATTAGACATATTGGCTAATTTGATGAATGGAGCAAATGAGGACTAGGCTGCTTCATCTACTGTTTTCTATGGAAGTAGACATTAGGCAACGTAGAGAAAGCTGGCAACCATATGTCAAGGCATTATAATCATAGTTAAGAGACAAGAATTCCAGGTGTTGTTATGCCATGGCAATGAGTAATTCCAAGCAGATTAATCAAAAACAACTTTACCCACAACTGTATTTACCCACAACTGTACCACTTCCTTTTTTGTGGACTCCAGAGTGACTCCATAATAGTTTTGCACTAGAACAATCTGTACAGCAGCATCCTCACTGTTAGACACATTGACTCTTTCAACCTACAGTGAAACATGTTATTTCCACGGAGTATCATGATGACCACATACACAGCTTCCTTACACACTTTTGGCAGGTCCCCTCCTTAGTAAACTCCAGGAACAGCAACTTCTTCTTACTCATAACCATCTAGATTAAGACTCCTGTTATTTGACCGAGCTCCAAGTATAGTCCTGTGAATTATGACCATTTTCTACCTTGTGAGTGAAAGTGCTTCAGAGCTTCCAGTGAAAGAGTGTGCCGAAGGGTAGTGACTGGACTTGGGCTATCCACCCAGTCCTAGGATTTGCATGGATACAGATAGGGTTCCCACTGCATCTCCTGATGTACGTGTGCTTCAAGAATTGAGCGGTGACCGTCACATGGCAAGACAGAGCTCTGAAGCTGGCGGAAGAGTGCACGTTTGGGTCAATGGGACATAGAGTATGGAAATAAAGGCATACTCGTGTTAATGCACGCATTCCTGAGTAGCTAGGTACTTTCCACAGTTTCTTTGGTTGTTTTTCCCAGAACTTCTTTGCTGGGACGCCCTTGGAATTTTGTTGTAACATGGAACTTTGTTGTTGCAAAGCAAGAAGTAACACTAAGTCTTTTTAAGGATTTAGTGTTTCTGTTTCTTAGTTGACCAAGAACTACATGTCATTGTATATAATACTCAAATTCAGAGATCAAACTGGTTTGTTTGAGAGGCAGAAAGTAAAGTGAACTTTTGCCAAATTCAATTTGAATGTAAAATAATTTCACTGTGAGCCACTATGCAACACATTGAGATTAGTTGGCATTTGGGATGAAAAACTGTGGAGAACTTTCAGGCTGATGGTTAGAGAAATACAGAACTGTCATATGTTTATTAACTTCCTTGACTGCCTCAGACACAGCGTGGGGCGCTGTCATTCAGAAGTGAATAAATGAAAGTCATTGTGCACGGGGCCCCTCCTAGAGTTGCGTGGGGAACAGAGGGGCTGGTAAGTGCTAGAGTGAAGGATGCAGGGTGAGAGGCCAGTTAAGAGGGGCCAGCCAGATCTGACATACGGCCAGAACACAGATCGAAAATCAAGTCATGCCGAAGCTGGTTCTTCAGGAATATCTGAGTGTGGTACGCAACATCACGCCCTCAGAAATGTCTGCATTGTCATCCCTGTTAGTGTCAGTTAATATGACAAAATGGATTTTGTGTGAATGATTAAATGAAGGATATTGAGATGGGGAGATTATCCTGGATTATGTGGTTGGGTCCAACATTACCACAAGGGTGTTTATAGGTGACAGGAAGAAGAGAGTCATACAAGGTGATAATGGTGGTGGAAGCAGAGGTCTAAGTGATGCCGTTGCGGGCTCTAAAAAATGGAAGGAGGCCAGAAGCCAAGGAATGTGGGCACCTTCTAGAAGCTGGAAAAGGTAAGAAACAGATTCTCCCTTCGGGCCTCCAGAAAGAATGCAGTTCTGCTGATTTTAGCCCCATAAGACCCATTTTAAACTTCTGACCTCCCGAACCTGAAGATAATACAGTTGTGTGGTTCAAAGCCATTGAGTTTGTGGTATTTCTTCCAGGGCAGTAGAAAATGGATACAATGTGTGGGGCTCCAGATCCGGTGGGGGGGTGCAGGCGGTGAAAGAATTCACCTGGGGTGGAACAAAGGCGACAGAACTTTACTGAATACACTGCAAGGGATCCGCGGGCAAGACCGCTGAGGACAGACTGTGCGCCAGAGGCAGTGGTGATGGGGGGGGGGGGCACAGTCATAAATAGGGTGCAGTGAGAAGGTATGGGGACCAGTGGCATTTTCCCTTTTTTGGTAACTGTGCCCGGTTATAAGCGGCCCGTTGGTCAGCCACGGCCAAGGGCTGTTTCGAGGTGGGTCGCTTAATGAGCCTGTCTGCGTTCAGCTCTGTGGTCGCCGTGGGCCCTTTTGCCTTGTTCAGGTGTCCACTGCTCAAGCCTGTTGCCTAAAAGCAGCCTCTACACAGTGGACATTGGATGGTCCCAACTGGTGGTGGGAAATGAGAGTCGGGGAGGGGGCATGAAAGAAAGTGCAGGGAGAAAACAGCGGCGAGGGAGGGTGTGTGCTGTTTTCGGGAGCTCACAATCGCCCGGGTCTGAGTGGAGGACGTATTCAGAGGCGGTGCGGCGAGGCTGGGCGAGGCCGCAGCCTGCAGGCCAGTGCGGGCGTTGCAGGCCTCTGGGAGGCGGTGGGAACCACCCAGCGGTGACGCCGCTGACTCACATGCACATTTTAGAGGAAGCACTGGCGGCTCCATTAAAGTTGTAGCTAAATGAGCAGTGGCAGGAAGAACCGATTGTGGGGATCTGGGAAGGCCCGGGTGTGAGGGAGCAGCAGGGGGAACGCAGGGAGAGGATGGCTGTGAATTAGATTGCAGAGAGAGAAGTGACGGTGTTGGTGGACCTTTGCGAGCACCGCAGACATAGGTGTCTCGCCCGTCTGATGTCAGGTTTGGGAAGTGGGTGAGTGCCTTTAGCCAAAGGAGGGGTAGTCGGCGTCTGTTGATGCCTGGCATCCCCTTGCTCTACTCCAGCAGCGGCTCGGATTTCCCTGCGAGCTTCTGTTCCTCCTTCCTCTGCTCTCAGTCCAGCGGGAGGTGCCCGGGGACCCTGGGAAGAGTGAGACCCCGCCCACTGCACCTCTGGCCAAATGTGATTGGTTCAGTGCCGAGCATGTGACCGAAGCCAGTCCACCTGCGTGCCTCCGAGGGCTCTGTTGAGGATCCCGGGTAGATAACGAGAACAGAAGCTGCCCGGTCTGTTTACTCTTTTCTGCCTGTTTAGGACCTAGAAGGCTATGCTTTGGGAAGCGTATAGTTTGGGGAGTTGGGGAGATCAGTCTGAAGTTGCAATTTAAAAAAAAAAGGAAAGAAAAAGGAACTAGTACAACAAAGAGGGGGCAAGGATCAGTCAGACTTTGTATCACTGCTGGGGCTTCTGCAGGCAGCCAGTCCTATCCTGGAGGCAATACGTTATTTTTAGTTTTATTTTTATTTAAGACACATTTAACTTTGGTGTTCTTTTACGTGAACCAAACTAATCTTAGGAGAATACGGAAGAAAGGGAAGGCTTGGATGCTTAAGTTTAAAGACATTCGGTTGGAGTTACCCAGTAAGGAAATGAAAAAAGAAAATGGATTTAATGATCGGAAAGTTGTGTAAATAGAAGACATTTATCTGGGACTTACCAGCTTATAGATGGGATAAAGCCAGGCATATTGATCACATGAACCAGAGGGTATGTTGACTGAAATTAAAAGGGATTGAAGGGCAGAAGTTGAAGACTACCAGAGTTTACTAGGCAGGCACTGTAAGAAAACACAGCCAAAGACAGAGAGAAATCTAAATTTGTAAGTTTTGAAAAATGTAGAGACTAACACGAGGAGAAAAGACTTGAAAGAGGATTTATCAAATTATGAATTAGTGCTGTGTGTCTTTGGGTATTAGGGATATGAGTGGTTATTTTATGTAAAAATAAACTAAGCTTAAAGATATACTTTTTATGGGTTTTTCTTCCCTTGAGAAGAATGACTGATCAAGAATTTTCCAACGTCATTGGGTGAAAAGGGGTACAGATAAAAATTTAAAAAAACCCTGGAAATAGGACACATTCTAAAAAACTTATAGTCTCTAAGTCCAGACAAGCAATGAGTTAAATAAAAGAGAAGTTTCTCTCTTTTAAGAAGCTTAGTGTTCAAACTGACTGATACTCAGTCTACTGATTTGGTGATGTGGCTGTGTTTTCCTTTTTTAATTTAATTTATTTTTAAAAAAATTTTTAGCAGAAGACTTAATAAAGTAAGTGAAACATTATTCATGATTCTAACATATAAATATGGTAGGTTCACTGAGTGGGTTTTTCAGGCTATGCAAACAGTCATTGTTTGATAAAAAAAATAAAAAAATAAAAAGCTTTATTCTTTGGGGGAATGCCTAAGCTCTTCTGTAGGGCATCAATTTGAAAAACACTGATCTCAGGCTCCCAATGACTATTCATTTTTTCTAATTCCATTGTAGTTTTTTTTTAATTTTTTTTCCATTGTAGTTTATAACTATATATGGTACAGTGTGTGGCAAAGGGAATTCTATGAAAATTCAAAAGTGCAACAGAGAATAAAGAAGCAATGATGTACAGAGATCAAAAGAAAGCTTTGTCTAGGAGAAGACTTCAGAATAAATTGTTTTCTTAAAAATGATAGAACTTGATTTAAACGTACCTCAGGAGGTTAACTCCTCCAAGCTTCTCCCTGTACTCAGGTACGTGTGCTGTCATTTTTGGCAACTTAGACAAGATGTCTAAGCTCCTTTCTTTAAAGACGTGGACAGTAATTAGTATATGGAAGCCTCCCGGCAAGCCCCAGAGCTGCTCAGTAATGAGGTTCTTGTAGCCTTGCAATAACTGAACTAACTGGGACAGAACTCAAGCTGAAGTTTCTATTGTCTTTCCCATAGTAGAGGAGTCATGATGAACTCTGTAGGGTCTTTTTCATAGGTGGGGTTTGATCCAGTCTAGCAGAATTAGAGTAGTAAACTGATCACCCCGTAGGCTTTCATTTTCAAACACCTTGGCTACGTTGGATTGCCAACGTAGGCTTTATTACAGTAGGCTCGAAATGAAGGGTCAAAAGGACATGCATGTGGGGCCAGGTTTTAGGATCTCTGGGAGGGAATGCACAGGTTCCACTGTCCTGGCTGCACCTGCCAGGCTCTGTGTGCTTCCCTCTCCTTATGGCAGGTCCCAAGCCCAGGACTTAATGCCACCCTGGGGCTGTCCACAGCTGGTCTGGGCCATCGTTGCTTCCCAACTACTGCAGGGAGGAGAAAGATACTCCATTTATAGCTTAGTGAAAGGTGGGGTGTTTGCTGTTACTTACTGAAAGGAGTTTCTCGTCCAGGAAAGACTCCACTAGAGGAGGTGGTCAGGATTTTCTTGGATCCTGCAGAACTCACCTGTGACACTACCGGTCTCTCGAGGGACAATGTCTTCACCAAAATGCACAAAGCCAAAACTCCCATTGTTGGTGTTGCAGCCTGAATAATTCTTAACTAGGAGGCAGTGCGGCCCCTTCCCGGACTTGGAAGCTGGAGAATAGTCCCACTTTGACATGAAGGATGGAAGCTGATAACCCATGGTCAGGGACAGGTTCTTGGGGAGGTAGGATGGGGCACACTCAGGTGCTAAGTCTTTTCCTGCAAAAGAGCTTCTCTGATGCCTTGGACTCAAGCAAACCTGAGTAAAACAGACGACCTGGGAAAGAAAAATGAACTGATCATGGCACCCTTTTACAAGCCCACTGTTTAACCCCTTAATTTTAATTAGTTAACTCGTTTTAACCTACTCTGTTGGCAATAAACTAGATGCTTACAAATGTCTGGAAGACTAATATTTTGAAAAGTGTTTCTAAGTTTAGTTTTACATGTTAATAATTTTTTTTGTCCCACACCGTCTCCTCCAGTTCTAATAATCCATCCAAAATAATGTTTGGACTCTGCTCAGTTTTCATAGCAGGAGACTGATTATTTCAATAGCTAAGGCAATAGGACCTAGAACACGAATAATGTGCGCCTGGGTGCCTCAGTTGGTTAAGTGTCTGACTTTGGCGCAGGTCATGATCTCGCGGTTTGTGGGTTTGAGCCCCGCGTCGGGCTCTGTGCTGACAGCTCAGAGCCTGGAGCCTGTTTTGGATTCTGTGTCTCCTCCTCTCTCTGCCCCTCCCATGCTCATGCTCTGTCTCTCTCTGTCTCTTAATAATAAATAAACGTTTAAAAAATTAAAAAAATAAATAAATCTTCCCAAAGCCCTCAGCAGATTTGGCCTCCTGTTTGAGCGCTCAGAATGGTATCATAGGTCCCCAGCTAAACAAAGCACTCACTGGAGAGAGAAATGATTGGCTTCTTTCTCAGATTGGATAGCCCAGGGCCAGTAACATTAGCATCACATGGGACTTGTTAGCAATGCATATTCTCGGCCCCCACTCAGACCTGCTGGGTCAGAAACTCTGGGGGCAGGCCCAGCAAACTGTTCCACAAGCCCTGGAGGTGAAGCTGATGATAGATCAAGATTGAGAATCTCTGGCTGAGACTGGTTGCTGTTCACCTGGGGTCCTGGGGAGACACACAGCTTTCCCCAAACGCATAGGTGCAAAACAGGATTTGGTTTACACAGAAGGAATGAGCAGTGATTGATGGGTAAGCAACCCACGTGGGAGGCCTCAATATTTGATTTTATGTTTGGGATGCAACACAGTAGTCCATTTTACAAGCAGGCTTTTAGAGGTTTTTCTTTCTAGCGTGATGGTGAGAGACATTTTAAGCACCGAGCCATTATTAAACTGTGTGGTCAAATGCCTCTCAGAACGGTACCTCACTTATTTGGGAGCTCCATTTAACTTTTTAAAACCTTCCGATATTATTAGTTTTGCTTAAAAGAAGTCTTCTAATAAAAGTGCTCATTTTGTAATGGAAGCAATTAGCTAAAGGCTAAACCCCTGGATGACTTTTACTTGTTGACGGTGAACTAAAGAGAATTGCAACAGTTTCACTGGAGTTTAGTTTTAAGATACCTTAATGAAGAATAATTTCCGGGGTTATAATTAGCTATCTGTAATACGGACAGTTGTATTTCTCCTGTGGGAGGCAGGGTTCCTCTGTACACGTAAAAGCCGTTCAGTCTATGTTGAGGTTTTTATTGGGATGTTTTCAGATGGCAGGTGTCGTAATGGAAACAGATTTATCACAGCCAGTGACTGGAGCTCTCACTGAGCCTAAGCATTGCTCACTGCATGCCCTCTTTGACTATTTCAACGAATTAGAAGAAATCGTTTGGAATCCTGTGATGTTGCCACAGCAACATTCATCGTTATAAAAAAAAAAAAAATGGCACGGGGACAAAAGGAGTAAGACACTCACCAGATCCCCAGATGTGTATCTCTTGACCCAGGCTGTACGAAGCCGGCCGTATAGTGGGAAATTTTAAGGCAGAGCGGAGGAGGAAGGCGAACCCTCTCTGTTGATTAACTTTTCCTTCCCCTCTCCTCCAGGACCTCTGACTTCTATTACTGCCTCTGTACTTTGTCTAGTGTTGCATATCAAATACCACAAACTGAGGGGCTTCGGGCAGCATACATTTGTTGCCTCACACAGTTTCCAGGTGTCAGGAGGCCAGACACAGATTAACTGGGTGCTAGGCCCAGAGTCCTTCCAGGCTGAAATCAAGGTGTCACGGGGGGTTCATTCTGATCTGAGGCTCAGGGTCCTTCTCCAGGCTCCTAGGTTGTTGGCAGAACAACAACCTTATAAAGGGGGGGGGGGCGGGGAAATCACTTGGCTGCAGTTGTGGGACTGAGGACTCCTCCTTCCTGCTGGCCGTGAGCTGAGGTTCATTCTCAGCTCCTAGAGGCCTGCCACCGTTCTCAGCCATGTGACCCTCTCACAGACCCTCTCTACAACATGGCAGTCGCTCCCTCAGAACCAGGAGGAGAATCTCATTCTTAGGCTTCAAAGGAAGAGCCCAGTCCCGTTTGAGGGCTCATCTTATTACGTCAGACCACCCAGGATAATCTCCCACTTGATGAACTCAAAGCCAACTGATAGGCGACCTTTATTATGTCTATAAGGATGCCTTCACCTTTGCCCTGGAAGGTAACCTAATTATGGAGGTGATGTCCATTCATATTCATGAGTCCTGCCCACACTCAAGGAGGGGGGATTGTATGGGCTGTGTCCACCAGTCCTGGGAACCTTATCTGCCTTCTCAGAATTTTGCCTCCCCTTCCCTTCCCTCCCATCTCATCCTTTCGGTGCTATAAACATATAAATATAAGGCCACTCGTCTATAAAATAGGAGAGTCCCAATAGATGTTGTTTAAGGCCTCTTGAGCACCAGTGAAATCACCTGCCCCATTTCCTATTATGAGTCCTAAACAGATGTCAAAATCTCTTTTTAGAGGGGTGCTGTTCATCCAGATCCATGGGGACAAATTAAACCACTTGGCCATTCACTTCTTTGTGTTTGTAAAATAATTGCTGAGATAAAGACAGAACATAGATCTTGAATTTTCAAAACCTATTTTTGGAACTGCTGAGAGTTTGTCCATGAAAAAAAATCGTAAGGTTCAGCTGGCTATCAAAAAGAAGGAAAGTTTCATGATAGGCTGTACATGCACTTTTCTGAATTAATAACTTGTCAGCAGCATGTCCTATAGGTGGTGAAACTAGTAAGTAAAAATAGTACAAAGTGTCTTAGGTTGTTGCTCCAAAACCTCCTTTTGGGGACTTGTGCTTGGTTTGGGTCATTAAATAATCTGACACAGACAATGTGCTGGTTCTGTGATATGATACTTTCAATGAAATGGTATTGAAATGCCACGGGTATGCACCTGATTCCCCTTTTTTTCTTTATGGAATTTCACAGGAGTGAGCATGGTCAACTTCCAGTATCTGTGAATGTGACCTTATTTGTAAATGGGGTCTCTGCAGGCAGTCCGGGTAAGATGAAGTCATTAAAGTGGGTCCCGATCCTATATGACTGTGTCCTTATAAAGGGGGGGGAATTTGGACACAGAGACAGACACACATATAGGGAAGGTGACCTGAAGACCCAGGAGAACACCCTCTATAAGTCAAGAATGGCTTATGCCGCCAGAAGCTAGGGGAGAAGCTTAGGACGCACTCTCCCTCATCGCCCTCAGAAAGAGCCCAGGCTGCCCACACATTGATCCCAGCCTTTTAGGCTCCAGAGCTGTGAAACAATACATTTCTGCTGTTAAAATTGTCCAGTCTGTAGGACTTTGTTATGGCAGCCCCAGGAAACCGGTACTTGTGGGTTCTTGGAATTTTTTAATTCTTTGCACTTGTGGTTCCCCACAATTGTTACATTAATCTTGTATGGTGTGATTACAGTGTTTCCTTTTACAGATTTTTAAGTGGTTCTTAATCATTCCTCCTTGTTATATATGGAGTTCTATGTGATCCAAGAACTGCCCAAGCTTCTGCTCCTAAGAGTTCACTTACTGTTGCTTTTAAGATACCACTTACCATGATTTGAGAGTTTTGCACACAGAGGATTTTCTCCTTCTCTGGGCATTTATTGTTGTTAGGAGCATCATTTCCTTCTGTTTATCAGCACACACCCTGAAAACAAGTCGAACTGTGCTGGAAAATTTCCTTTCATATACAATTACTTTGAAGATGTTTGGAGAGAGAATATAAACATGCATTTTTTTTTTTTTTTTTTAGATGAATCCATAGGGGATGGTATCTGGTGGTTTTCCATGGAGAGGAAGGCCTGAGAGATTGACCTCACCCAGCATGATGCCAGGCCTGAAGAAATAACATTTTTATTGTAGGGTGTTTCTAAAAAAGGGAACTTTCAACCACACAGCATGAGCTCTGTAATACCGGTCTGCTGTGGCACGCAGAGTGACTCTGGAAAGTAATTTTTTTACTCTTGGAATAATTGTAGACCATCTGCTGGGGCGATCTTTAGAGAGCACCTAATTGTGACTTGCCAGTACGTGTCACACTATAAGACGCTACATGTACTCCACGTTGACACAAATGGACAACCGTGCACATAATGAGGAAAAATTGCAACACACTGGCAGTAATGACATCAGAGTGGGAATTTTTATTCTTCCTCCGTTTTCTAACTTATCCAATACATACTCTAGTCAAGTTGGAAATAGTACATACTTAAAGACTTTAAATTAAAGAAACGTAAAAGAATGTAAATACCCAATAAACATCAGCCCAGTGTGTAATTTACGTAGTGTTTTCCCTTTTTAAAAGCTTGACTGATCAGTCATGTGTGGGACTTGACCAACCCAAAATCCTAACCCATCATGCCTCTGGGGGGGTCAGCCAGCTTTGCAGGGGACAAGGGACTGTCAGGCCTGGTGTAAACTGAGCCAAGACCACACAAGGAGATGCCTGGTTTTACTGCTGATCTATGCACTGCATTGTCTGGGTTCAAAATGGACTTAGGACAAACTGAATTTTCTATACCATACCGGTCGTGTGTTGCAAGAGAAATTTAAGATTAGCATAACTTTAAAATTCAGAAGTACTCTTCTTAGGCACACGATCCCTCAAAATAGCTTAAGAATTTATATTTTAACAATTTTCTCACAAAATTAGTTATCTTGATTGAAGCTACTGGGACAGATGGATGTAGTTACGGTAATCAAGACTGAGGAGAAGGAAACCGTGTTTCGTCGTCGTCATTGTTGTTATTTTGCAGTTGTGTGTGTGTGTGTGTGTGTATGTGTGTGTTAATATGAAGCTGTAAGCAGAAATCTCTTAGACTGACAATAATGAGAAAGAAACTAATAATAAGGGGGTTCTTGTGAACATCCTATTTGTTTTCTCATTTTTTTCTCTCTTGCTTTCAGTTCAAACCTCTGACAATTGCAAACACCTTTATATGAAAAGGAGGGTTTTATGCTCGTGTTGTATGTGCATGTGTGTTGGGGTTGGGGGGGGGGATGAGTGGGTGGTGGTCTGTTATATTACATTAACATTTTCCCATAATGTCCAAAAAGGAAGGTATCAGAGTAATTTAACACTATCATTATTTGGCCAAATTAATTGTAATCATTTTTGAAGGATTCCTCTTAAAACCAGGTGGGAGAAGGGGTTGGGAAAGTGAGGGGCACGGGTGATATTGTGACGATTCTTTACTGAGTGCCTGCAGTATGCAGGAAACCCGGCTGCCGGCTTTTATATGTTACCTCATCTGCTCTCACAGCAATGCTCCAGGGTGGATTTTACTGTCTCTGCATCACTGGTCAGGAAATTGAGAGTAGACACTTGTGTTCCCTTTCAAAATCTATCAGTTGGGGTAACACCAGTTGCTGTAAGAAACAATCCCTAAGATTTCGGAGACTTAACATACTGGAAGTAGGTTTCTCATTGTCCAATGAATCAACATTGGTGCTCCTGGTCAGTTATCTTCTTGCTGGGATTCAGGGACCCGGATTTATTTCATCTTGTGGCCCAATCATCCCCTACAGACTCAGAGTCTTGTGAGTTTATCTGGCATAGAGGGGAAGAGGGTGCCAAAGGCAGAAGTGCTTCTTAGACACGCTTGTCTAAGAGCAACGTGTAGAACGTGGGTTCATATTCCATAGACAAGAGCAACTTCTTTCCGCAAAATGGCCATCGGGGTGTAAGGGGAGCTGGGATTCACAGTTCCAGTTGTAGGGACATGGTGGTGGCAACTTCTCGATGCCTGTGGGGAGGCATACATTTTGGTAGATTGAAAATTATCTCTACCTCCCTAGTTCATCACTATGACATTACCCACAACATCTGTGTTTTTCATATCACTGTATTTTCATTAAAAAGCTTTACATGAAATGACTATTAGGGAAAAGGGTGAGATGTCAATGCAGTGATTCCTCACCGTGATAACAGAATGATGTTAATTAAATTATCTTGTGTTTTCATATCAGTGTGAGGTAAAAGAATAAATGAAAGATGAATAGCAAGCCAACAACTACTCTACAGGGAAAGTAGACACAATTAAGGGGTATGTCTGTGTAGAATAACTGTAATTTTTACTGGATAGTTAGATATGTCTTCTAGGGTTTCTCATTGTGTTTACAAAAATTTGCTTCTGTAAAGGAGAGATTTCAAGACTACCAGAAATACAACTCTGAAGTTTTCGTTTCACGACAGCAAAGTGGTTTTTGATGTCTCCCTCTAGAGAAGAGGGGTCGTTGGGTTCACCTGGGTTGTGGTTCATGGCAGTGCAAGTGGGGTCTGACACAGAACCCACAGTAGTCATTCCCTCCCACATGACTTTGAGATTAGGTTGTCTTAAATTTTGTGAGATATGAGCATTTTGATTGAGGGTCATTTTTAGTACTTCGGTTTCACTCAAATTTTAACCAAAACTCAAGGGCATAGCATCGTCAGATGAGTTAGTACTAAAGGAGGTATTAGAAGGTCTTGCTTTACTTTATGATTTTACAGATAGATTAACAGCCTCAAAACCTTTCTCATAGCTCTGGACTAGAATTAAAATTCAGGTCTCCTGTGTCTCTGCTCATCATACACATGACCAGTTCCCTTCCTTTTACATTTACCCAGTTCAACAGAAGTTATCGCGTGTTTTCTGGGTACCAGGCACTGTGCTAAGTTCTAGGGATATAGTGGAGTCCAAGCTAGACGACGCCCTCTTCCACACTTCCTGAGACATTAACTCTGGACTCTGGCAGCCAAGGCTCACTTATTTTGGACAATGAATAGAATTGTGGCAATTCTTGCTTGGATCCTTGCTGTCAAATTACCACATTTCCTATTGTCTTTGTGGAACTCAAGATGAGTTCCAATCTGGTACCATTTGGCATCCTTGTCTGATCTGATATATGTTAGAAGTTCTGTGAAAATACATCGATACATTTGTTCAATATGAATCCACCATCATTTTATTGACTACCACCAAACCCTTTCCTAGAAACTCATATTTCAAGGCACAGTTTTGATTTCTAACTGGTGTCTCAGACTCTAAAGAGGGGTAGCGGCACTAGACTGGCTGAGTGATATACAGAGAAGTTTTTACAATTGGTCAGTGGCGATCTGCCATGAAGGTGGGAGATAGGGCAGTCTTTACTTCCCAAAGGTGCACATGTTCTCCAGGGTACCAGTGAGCAGCAGTCACGCAAGGAGGTGGGGTAGTTATTGGAGAATAAAATCTCTCTCTCTTTGGACCAGTCTCCCTATGAGTTTCTGCAGGGATTTCCTTTTTGCTAGTTAGCAAGTTTCTGCTGGTTGTTTCAAGACAAAAATGTAATTTTACTTGATTTCTGATCTTGATGCAAATATGGCTGGGGATTGGGAAGGAGGTTGTATGTCTCATGTGTCCTCAGTTCTGTCTTGGAGCACATTTCCTCAAAAACACATCTTATTAATTTTGGGTAGGTTCCCAGTTCATTCCATTTCTACCCCAAATGGAAGACCAAACAAAGCCTTATACTCATAAAGTAGGTGAAATGAAATCTTATGCATCTGGGTTGTGTGGGACAGTGTGGGAACCATCTTTATTTATTATCATTTCTATTGGTGAACCCATTTCAAAAAATGCTTTTTAAAAAATTTTTTAATGTTTATTTTTGAGAGAGAGAGAGAGAGAGAGCGCAGGGGAGGGACAGAGAGAGAGAGAGGGAGACACAGAATCCGAAGCAGGCTCCAGGCTCTGAGCTTGTCAGCACAGAGCCTTACGCAGGGCTCAAACCCACGAACAATGAGATCGTGGCCAGAGCCGAAGTCAGATGCTTAACCAACTGAGCCACCTAGACAACTCTCAAAAAATGGTTTTGATAGGGGCACCTGGGTGGCTCAATCAGTTGAGTGTCCAACCTCAGCTCAGGTCATGATCTCACAGTCTGTGGGTTCAAGCCCCACATCGGGCTCTGTGCTGACAGCTCAGAGCCTGGAGCCTGCTTCGAATTCTGTGTCTCCCTCTCTCTCTGTCCCTCCCCTGCTCACACTCTCTCTCTGTCTCTCTCAAAAATAAATAAACATTAAACAAAAAAATTTTTAAATGGTTTTGATATGCCAGCTTTCATAGGTAAAGTTATATAACAAAAGTCAGTAAAAGGAAAACAACAAAAACTGGCAGCATTAGAAGGGAATTCATAGGTTTTTAATGATCAAGTGCTTCATTTTACAGATAAGAAAACTGAGGCCCAGAGAGGTGAATGGCATGACCATGGTTACATAATAAATGGAAGAAGACTAGAATCATATCTTAGCATAAATTTAGTTCACTTTCTATTCGTTTTCATTAGACTAATTGCAGAACTATCAGCATGAGGGTCAGATCGGATTCAGGATCCTTCTGAAAAAAAGTTCAAATACAGCTGAGGTGGTATGGACATTCAGGTCTTATTTCAACAAATACTGAATGTCCACTATTACTATTTTTTTTCTTTCAGATACTATTTTTTATAATTCCCCTACTATGTGCTAGTCATTCTATTGTCTATCACATATTGACCGACTTATTTTGATGTTAGTTGTTTAAAAACCAGTTTAACTGTACTGTTCTGGCTAAAGTGAATCACTTGATTGTTTAAAGCAATCAAACAGATGGTGTGGGTTCAAGACCCAGCCACGCTTCTGGGAATGTCCAAGCAGTATGTGTTTGATGTATGGTTAATAAACATAGAACTCGGTTATTTTTTGGTACTTGTTTTTGTAATCACAGCAATGGAAAATAATTAGTAGGGAATTGATAGTGGTGAACAGTGTTGGTTTTTAATCAACAATCAATCAAATCTAGCAAAAGATTCCCTAATATTTATTGATCCCACTCATAGATGGATTAATGTCCGTTTTCCTTGAAGCTGGGTGATCTTGTGACCACTTTGACCAGTAAAGTTTAGAGGAAATAATTCCATGTTACTTCTGAGGTAAATCATAAAAGCTCATAAAGCTTTTGTCTTGTTTGCTAGAATGTTCTCTCTTTGAATGCTGTGCGGCCATATAGGAAACCATGAAGCTGCCACACTGTGAAAGAAGCCCCTTCATATCATTCCAGCCTAGGCACAAGATTTGTAAGTGTAGAAGCTTCTGGATGACTTCTACCCCCAACTTTGTATGGCACCTCCTGTCATATGGGTCTTTGCCGCTGAATCCCCAGACCTCATAGAGCAGACACAATCATTGCCACCATATACTGTTTGAATTCTGACCCCCAGGATACATGTGCATATCAAAGGTGTTAATTTTTCACATGACTAAGATTTGGGATAATTTTTGCAGCAATAGATAACTGGAATAAGACTAGAAACTGACAAACTGGCAGCCAGTTGATTCCTATAGGTTTTATTCCTTGAGAAGAAAAAAAAAAAATTCCTCCCAGGCAATTTAGAGATATCTAATAATAGTTTGCTTTCTCACTCCAAAAAAGTTAATTTTTTAGACTTTCCTTATATTAGCTGAGAGCGTGTTAATCAGAAAAACAAATAGATTGCAAACAAATGTTAGCACAGAAAAGCTGACTTTCCATGGCAACTGAGATGAAGTCTTGCTTTTAAAGTTCATGTGGAAAGCAAAAAACCTTGCAGCAAAGCCTCATAATCTTGAATTAATTAATACAGTTTCCTTCCTTTTACTCCTTTCTCTTCTTGTAAATTTTTTTTTCAGAAATTAATGTTTATGTATGGTGACTCCTTGATTTTTTTTTAATATGAAATTTATGGTCAAATTGGTTTCCATACAACACCCAGTGCTCATCCCAACAGGTGCCCTCCTCAATGCCCATCATTTACCCACCTCTCCCTCCCATCCCCCATCAACCCTCAGTTTATTCTTAGTTTTTAAGAGTCTCTTACGGTTTGGCTCTCTCCCTGTCTAACTTTTTTTTTCCTTCCCCTTCCCCATGGTCTTCTGTTAAGTTTCTCAGGATCCAAGCTGTAATCATCAAAACAGCATGGTATTGGCTCAAACACAGACACATAGACCAATGGAATAGAATAGAGACTCCAGAAATGGACCCACAAGAGTATGGCCAACTATACCTTGATTTTTTTAAAGAAAATTTGAATAGCCATAGCAAAATTTCTGTGAAGTATTTTATGTGCAAAAACATTTTGAGTGATTTTATTGATAAAGAAATTTGTATATTTCCTATGATAATATTTTAATGTTTTCTTAATGGCCTGATACTAGATTACTATACAGAAAAAAGACGATTTGTCATCTAAAAAAAAAAAAAAAAGAAAGACAATTCAGCTATAAAACTACCTTCAAATACCTAAAGTGGGTTGGGTGCAGTCAAAGCTCTGAAATAAAATAATAAAACAGTTTGATGTTGAACACTAAATATGAGCTAGGTTAACATGTAAAAATAAAATAGCGGTATGACTTCTTCTGCCTAATGTATATACTTTAGAAAAGAGATAAGAATTTGAGTGGTAAATAGATAGAAAGATCCTTAATACATTGACTTATCCTTGAATTTAGCCTTGAAAATAAACATATGCATATATGTATATTGTCTATATAAATTTGTTCATGACACCCATAATTTAAAAACTGCACACTTTTAATGTTCTGTTAAAAGTTTGTGTTTTGTGGGAAGTAATGGATTCTCTTTACATATTAAACACGTATTCCCTATAAAAGAATGCATTTTATGACTCAAAAATATTTATTCTCCTGAAAAAAACAGGATCACAGTTTCTGAATATTTGAATATTTTGAATACATACACACCCCCAAATTTACTCTTACATACTTGTACTAAAAGCTCTCAACTACTATAATCCTTGTAAGGAAACTATTTAGGTGAGAAGGAAATTTTTGGTTGAAAGAAGAGTGATCTTAGCCTTAGAAATGAAATTATTATTTGAGATCTCATGTCCACAAAGCTCTTTTGCCCTCTGATATTTTATCATTTTTATCTACGGAACCATCATGGTGCTTAGCTACAAATCTTGTACTGAAAAACCATTTCCAGTATGAAGATTACTTTTTGAGATTCAGAAAATAAAATCTAAAAAGTCAAAAGAGAAAAAGAATTGCACTCTGATGTATGTATACATACATGTGTACTGAACTTCTGTTTTTCTCCTGGAATCCTAATGGTTGTTGTGATAGGAAGAATTCTAAGATGGCTGCCCCCAATTCTCCTTCCTGTTGTGTATATGCCCTTCATAATCTTCAGGATTATGATTTTGATGGATTTTCCTCCTTTGACTAGATTGTTATATGGCATAATTGACAATTCTCTGGATGGGCCTGCTGGGGCAGGTGTCAGCCTATATGGACAGACAGTGAGTGGCACCCCCTAACTGCCAACAAGGAAATGTGGAGCCCAACCCATCAACCCAACATCCCTGAATGATGACAACAAGAATGAGCTTGGAAGCAGATCTTTCTATAGCTTCTACAGATGAGAACTCAACCCCTCTGATTTCAGCCCCGAGCAGAGAACCCACTCATACCATGCTAGACCTTCTACAGAACCGTGAATTAATACATGGGTGCTTTTTACATGTCTAAATTTATGGTAATTTGTTTTGCAGTCCTAGAAAACTAAAATCAAAGTGTATTTATCAAGGGCCTCTTTCTAATGTCAGTGTTCATGTCTCAAGTCCATCCACCAATGTTCTATCTATCTATCTATCATCTATGTATCTATGTATCTATCTATCTATCATCTATCCATCTATCATCTATCTATCATCTATGTATCTATCATCTATGTATCTATCTATCTATCTATCTATCATCTATCTATGTTCCTTTGCTTTTCTTTCTCATGAGCAGGTGAAGATTTGGCTGAGAAGCAGTATCTCAGCAAATCTCTCACCCAGTGATGTCAGTGTGTGGGATGTTTTCCAGCAAAGATTGAAAAAATTCATTAAATTCTCTTCTTCATTAAAGTCTGTAGGATTGAGTCTTGTGAAACTGTTATAATGAACACTTCCTTGCTGTCTCAATTGCCATCTAAGTGTTTAGGATAATTTGGTAGAAAGTTCCTCTGAGATTCTTGAAACAAAATTTAGAGCAAAAGATAGTCCTGGCTAAGAACTCACCCTTGATGAGCAATGCTGTGCAAAAAAGCTGAGAAAGACGTGGATCTGTGAGGTGACATATTTTTTGTTCGAATTCCTCCACAATGGGATTGTTGCCCCTGTGTTTTTTGATTGCTTTATCTGTATAATTGGTAAATATAAAAACGAATTTTAACTAAAACAGAAAGAATTCCATATAATGTGTGCCATATACACTGGATTGTGGAAAGCCCAAACTTTGGTAAATGAAGGGAATCAGGGAAAGATTTAACAAATGGACAAAACTGCATATCATAGAAGATAAACTACTATTTAATTGTGGCCTCAACTCTTAGATTTTGTCCCCTCTCGGGACTTGATAAGAAAGATGATCCAACGTCATTTAGTATAATAAATGACCTTTCCACGGACTCTCTAATTCTAGCAGCGCTTTTCAGACTTCAATGCGTGTGCAAAGGAAACGTAGTGTTTCAAAATCCATTTAACTATGCATTTAAGGAGCTTCCACCTGACCTTCAATTGGACGTGATTAATCTGAGACAGAATGATACGCTGAAAGGCGAATATCAAGAGAGGAAACTCAGGGAATTCTATACATGGCTGATTCCAAATGATGGACATGCTCGGGTGAAATCATATGTTCATGGATTTATATCAGTATTTGGTATATTCACATGTTCGTGTGAAAACATGTTTTCAGAGATGAGATATGGGAAATCCAACCAAATTTGATCATAGGAAACACTGACTTTGGAGTGCTAAGCAAAATATTGTCCTCCCGTCCCCCAAAAGAATTCCATTCTTCTTAATTTTAGGTCTGTATTAACAAATAAAAGTTGTACTCAATTATTCTACGTTGATTTTTGTCAATAAAAATTCAGGAATTGGTTCTCTTTTCTGATGTAAGTTACCTGCATAATATCTTTAATTTTTCTCTTTGCCCCACAAAGCCTAAATACCTATCATCAGGCCCCTTGTGGAAGAAGTGTGCTAGCCTGGCAGAGAGGACTGTCTTTGATCTGGCTCCAGCGGCCCTCCCCAGTCTTGTCTAACATTATTGCCACCTTGGTCACTCCTCTCCAGCCATACTTGTCTTCCTGCAGTTCATCAAAGCTCTTCTGCTTCAGGGCCCCGACAACTGCTCCGTCTTCTCTCTGCTAACATTTATGCATCCTACTGGGCTCAGTTTAAATGTCATTTCCTTAAAGAAGCCCCCTGTGACCTACCCCCTCCCTGCCAGCTGAGAGTGGTTCATCTCTTCTAATTGCTTTTCAAATCCTGTCTTTCTGGAATGTAAGAAAAAATGCAAGTAGGTGTTTGTTATACTAATAATTTGTTTAATTTTTGGCTCACCCATTGGACCATACGCTCCGTGACAGCATGAAGTGCATCTATATTGTTCCCTGATATGTCCCTACTGGTGCATAATTAGCAATTCTATTTATGTGCACAGCCTGGCTATCGTCGTTGAAAATCTGTTGAATGAATGTTGTGACAGTCTGTAGCTGGAAACTCAACAGTGGCTCTTGTCATAGCAAATGTCAGGAATATTTCACCAGAGTAACTTCTAAAGTTTTCATTTAAGTCTAAGTGTTCATTTTATGTATGTATAATCATCTGTGATTTATATCTACATTTGCCGGATGGTTAGTTGGTAAACAAAGTAAAAGAAAGAATACATTTTAAATAAAGTATCTTAAGATTTGATTCATTTTTATAGCTGCCTGTCTATAACTAGCACATTCTGACGGGCTGCTGGTGGGGTCACAGGTGCCAACAAAACAAGAAGTTAGCTTGAAGGTTACATAAAACCATCTTTCCCCCAGTCTTTGTTCCTATCAACTGAATTTCATGACATCTGTAGATTAACAGACTCTCATTCTGGGGCCAAACATGTTCCAACTTTGCCAGGTGTTAATATCTGTAAATATTAATTATAAACACTTTTTTTTGATAAGGCAGATATGATGATGATTCCTGGGCTCATATAAAAGAGTGGAGTTTTACCTTCCTTAGACCAACTGTCCCGTTCATGGCTCTATACAATATCTATGCAAGAGTGTGTATGTCTATATGTGTTATTGAATTAAACTCCCACTTTAACCTACAGGAAATGGAAATTCAGTTCTACCAGGATCTTTTCCCCATGCAGGTCCAATACCACTCGCAGGACCAGGGCACAGTGCAAAGAAGGCTCATATTCCATATAGCTCTGTATTTAAAGTTATACATCATGCTCAAATAGGTTAAATAATGTGTGTTCTCTCCTCTGACCTTGACGAATATGTCTTCGTAACACTCAAGAAGATCAGGTTCAAATTAGAATTCTTATACTCCTTAGATTTTCTTAATGGAACACGGTAGCACAGGGGGGGCCATTCTCTTTCCAGCTCCTTCCTCCACTCTGGGAACTTAGGCCTGTATGCATGAACACAGGAGTTTGTGTGTCCAAGAATAATCCACACCTGAGCAAATCACCGATTCTTGACTGCCCCTGCCAACACACAGGGGTGCACGTGCCTGAGGCGCCATCTGTCCTTGAGAGGATGAACCTGAAGTCGAAGAGGCTTGTGCAGCCCCTGGAAAGAGATTCTGGACTTTTGGACAGAGAATTCAAGGGTCCCAGATAGTCTAGAATGAGGGGTCAACATTTTCTATTAAGGGTCAGACAGTAAATAGTTGAGGCTTTGCGGGCCATACAATTTCTATTGGAACTATCCAACTCTACTGTTGTAGTATGAAAGCAACATAGATAATACATGAGTGACCAGACACAGCTGTGTTCCAGTAAATTTATCTAAACATAAAGTTTGTTTGCAAACACAAGGAATTCCAGGTGGTGGAAGCAGCTTCTGTATAAACTCTTAGGAGCCTTGACACTGGCTGGGGCATAGTGGATAAAAGCCAGGTGGATCCTGGAGTTTAACAGAAAATCTCTAACTAGAATCCCTGGTTGGGGTGGGGCACATGTGCTCTAGTTTACGCGTCTCTGTTGGGAAGAAAGAGATGCAAATATCAAGGACACAAAAATATGTCTGATTTGTAACAGGTAAGGACGAAAATGGAGAGGTGAGCAAACAGGGGCACCATGACATGTATTGGTAACGAGTAATGGTGTAACCTTGTACTAAGGTGGAGAAATACGATGTCCAAGCAAGTGATGATTGACAGTGGGTTGGACCAGAAAACCATGATGGGAGGTATTGAAAATGGTCAGACTCTGGATATAATTTGCGGGTAAAGCCAACAGAGTTGCTGATGGAGTGTGTGTGAGTGTGACACAGACGGGACTTACAGTCATTTTGTCTGGGGTGTCTTACATAGTGTCTGTATTAGTTCCTAGGGCTGCTATAACAAATACCACAAACTGGAGGGCTTAGAACAACAGAAATTTATTATCTCACAGTTCTGGAGGCTGGAAGTCTGGAATAAGGTGTTGTCAGGGCCATATTTTCTCTGAAGGCTCTAGGGGAGGATCCATCCTTGCCTCTTCCAGCTTCTGGTGGTTTCTAGCAATATTTGACATTTCTTATTCTTTTTTTAATGTTTATTTTTGAGAGAGAGAGAGAGGCAGAGAGAGAAGGAGACACAAAATCCAAAGCAGGCTCCAGGCTCCAGCTGTTAGCACAGAGCCCGACGCAGGGCTCAAACCCACAAACTGTGAGATCATGACATCCCTCTCGAGCTTAGTCAGGCCACAGGGTAAGAGCTGAAGTCAGATGCCCAACTTACTGAGCCACGTAGGTGCCCCTATACTTGATATTTTTTAGCTTATAGATTCATCACTCCAGTCTCTGCCTCCATCATCACATGGTGTTCTCCCTAGGTATCTGTGTCTTTCTTCCACATGTAAGGACACCAACATACTGACTTTAGGACACTCCCCTCCCTCTTACCAGTATGACTTCATCTTAATTTGATTACACGTGCAAAGACCCAATTTGCATTCACAAGTACTTGGACTTAGGATTTGAACATATCTTTGTAGGGGAAACAGTTAAACCCACAATACGGTCCGTAACTGGACTGCACTGACTCATGGAGTGTCTGAAATCTGTGTATCTATCCACAAGTTCATATTTCAGGGGTTGGGCCTATCACTGTCAATAGAGTCTGAATGTGTCTTGACCTCAGTGATTCAAAGATCTAATTTAATTTCCTTTTAAAGGAAAGTCTGAGCTCTAAAGAGGTCTGAGTTACTTGAAGAAGCTCTTGAACTGAATCATGGTGGACTTAGCATAAGGATCACCTGACTCTTCCAGAATCATCCAGTGACTCCTTTTTTTGGTGCATAAAGTGGAAAGAGTAATAATCCAAAGAGGTGCTCTAACACTGTATGGAATAACATGCCAGAGTTTCCTGTTTCCAGCCTGCCTCTAATGTGTTCCATATGAGACTTCACTTTGGGGTTGGTGTTCAATTCTAACCCATGGTAACAGTACAGTTGAATAGAGCATGACACCACATCTGGAATGTCTTAGACATGACCGATATACTTAAACATGCCAACATATATAGTTTGGAAATGTATATGGCATCCCTCTCAAGCTCAGCCAGGCCACAGGGTAAGAGCATGAGACATCCCTATGCTGGTAGGTGACATTAGCATGTATATTTTTTCTTTTTTGGTCAAAGGGCTTTCTAACCAGGCTTCTGCTCTTTTCCATGTCTTCAGTCACATTTTTATTCCGTTCTGTTCTCTCCTGGGGCTTACTGATAAGACTGGTTGTTGTGATGGTAACACGCCCCCTCCCTGCTTCACTCTGAGCTCCCACATGTTGATTCTGTCTCTCAAATAGTTGTAGAACAATCTGTGTGTCTCCAGTGCCTGAGAATAGGGTTGGGCCCCTTTCCTCTAGAACAGGAAAACACATCAGCATTTGGTTTCTAACAAGGAAAATAATGAAGAGAGGGATAAAAAGGGGGAACATGACATTTATTACCAATAAGTGATGATGCCCAGCCCAGCACTGATTGAAGTAGAGAAATATTATATTCAGTGATTTTTCTTTCTTGATTGTGTAGTTGAAAATATGACTTTTTTCATTTTCTTTTTTGTTTTTTTTTGTTTTTTGGTTTTTTGCTCCCCAAATAAATGACAAAAATTGCCTGAAAATACCTGGGAGATGGCAGAACTATAATTCACTTTCTAAAACCAGTAGGAAAGCACTGCAATTTTACTAATGTTCTTTTTTATTACAAAGGAAAGGAAGAAATGATTTTTTTTTCAAAACTAATGTGAATGCTCAAAAGAAACAACAACTATCTGAGACATCATGGTTTCAATTTATTATTACTGATCAAAGAATGACTCCTTAATTGTATTGGTTGAGCATAACCGTCCTCGACTATCGCCGAGACACTTACATCGCCCCCTCTTTTCTATTTGCAAATTACTGTGCCTCTGACCTACTGAGAAAATCCCAAAATCATCATGAGAGCACTCTGTTGATTGGACTCCCTGCCACTAAAAACATATGTCTCTCTGCTCAGTCCTCCTCTCTGCTCTGAGATCTTGGGAGGGGTAGAAGCCTTTTTGTAGCCAAGGCTAATCCCCTGGTAATTGGAGTCCTGCGGTCTCCTGGAGAAGTTCGCAATCAGTCATCCCTGCTCTGTTGTTGTTCTGCCCCTGTTCTCTGAAGAATCTTTCTCTTTATGGTAGAAACACTGAAATCCCTACCTTCTTGTATAACAAACAACCTTCTGTTTACCTTCAGCTATCTCCCTATGCCTTTCCTTCATAGCCAAGTTTCCTAAAAATAAAAATGCACAACAAAAGAAACAAAAAGACAAACCATTTTCCACTCTGTATTTTTTTACACAGAATTTATTACAGTCATAGCATCATCTACTACATCCCCACTATCCGCTACAAATCACTTAAAATCTAAGGTACTGTTAAAAGACATTAAAAAATTTTTTTTTTAATGTTTATTTACTTTTGAGAGAGAGACAGACAGACGGACAGAATGTGAGCAGAGGAGGGGCGGAGAGAGAGGGAGACACAGAATCCGAAGTTGGCTCCAGGCTCCCAGGTGCCAGCACAGAGCCTGACATGGGGCTCGAACACATGAACAGTGAGATCATGACCTGAGCCAAAGTTGGACACTGAACCGACTGAGCCACTCAGGTGCCCCAACAGTACATGTTTTTTAAGTCATAATTTTACTTGATTTTTCTGCCAGACTGGATATTGATTTAAAACATTGATTCAAACCCTCTTTAAAACTCTCCTTCCGCTTGGCTCAGATTCCTCATTTGGCCTCCGCTGACCCCTGATGGAGGGGACTCTTCATTTCCACCAGCTGGGCTTGGGAGTTTGGGTTCCATGAGTGGTCACTGCTGATACCACCCCGACAGGAGTGGAGAGGGCACATCGTGATGGCCAGGGTGACCTCTGACACCACAGGGCATGGGGCCATGGCTGTCAGGATGAAAGTCCATGGCTGTGTCTTTGTAACTTTTTATTTCCATCTACAGCCTTGCTCAGACTAGTCACCCTGCAGGTGTGGTTGAAGGAATAAATAAATACGCAAATCTCTGCATTAACTTTTAGTCACTGTCATAACAGGTTACTACAAACTTAGTGACTTACAAACAACACAACTGTATCATCTCCCAGCTCTGTCGGTCAGAAGTCAGGTACAGCAGGGCTGTGTGGGCATCTCTGTTTGTGTACTAAGGGCATAATGAAGGTTTTGTCAGGACTGCAGTCCTTGACAAGAACACACTTCTGATCACCTTCGAGGTCACCAGCTGAATTCAGTTTCTTGCATTTGTAGGACCGGTCCCGTTTCCTTGTTGGCTGTCATCCGGGGTGGGGTGGATTGTGCAGTCCTTGTTCTTAGTGTCTACTCTTCATGCCTACTATGCGACCTGCTCCAGCAATGGTGGGTCCCATTCTTCACACCTCTTTTACTTCCCCTTCTGCTGCAACTCTCATGGACTTTTCTGCCCTCCTCCACTGCTTGTGTGATTATATTGGTAAACCTGATAGTCCAGGTTAATTTCTCTGTCTCAGGTCAGCTACTTCAGGACCTTAATTATATGCACAGAGCTCCTTCAGAGCAGTACCTAGATTAGTGTTTTACTGAATAAGGGGGATCTTCTGGGGACATATTTTGAACCGTGCCTACATAGTCTCTTTGGGCAAAAATACATGGATGCAAAGAAAAGATCCAAGATAAAGTATAATTAAGGGAAAGTTATCAGCACACCAAGACAATAACTGCAATGGCATTTCAGTATTTTGAGTACCCTCAATGAGTTATGTTAAACAGTAGGTATTAAGAGAAGTCAGTAAGATATTGCCTATTCAGGGAAATTGTAGTTTTATTCTAGAATGTGAGCTTCATGAGAGGAAAGGCAGATCCTTTGTTTCCTACTCCATTTTCAAGACTTAGTATGGATCACGGTACCTAATAGATGCTTAATAAACATTTTCTTTTGATTGGCTGACTGAATGGTTTTCTAAGGTGTGAATGCATAAATGAAAGGACAGAAGTACAATTTCAAGCAGAGAAAAAGCACTGTGAGCTAGAATGCTCTAAACCATGCCTTTCATGTTGAAAACCAAAATGGATGAATATGGGCATGACCTTTTGCTTTACAATGGGTCTGTTGGCACAGAGATTTCACCCTGAGAAGAAGGATGTAAAGCTATACCCAGATGGAGGAGGGCTCTTAAGGCTGAATAAAGGTGTTCAAATCCTTCATAAGGTTAAAGCCACAAAGGTGTTTGAAGAGGGAAGCCAGTGATGAAAGTAGATTTATGAAAGATTAATGGCCAAATGGAGGCAGAAAGACAATTGGAAGGCTATTACATATCTGATGTAACAAGCATCCCTAACATCTTACTGGCTTAATCAAGCACAGTTTCACTCTGGTCATAATGTGATCGGAAGTTTGGTAAGTGGCCCTCCACGTGGTGATTTGAGGATGTGGTTCCCTTTTTTTTTTTTCTTCTGGTGCTACCATCTTCTACAGCTTCTTGGGAGTCCCCAGTGGACCCTCTGCATTAAGCTTCCCAAGGAATGAAGTGAGGAAAGATAATGAGGTGGGACATTTGATGGTCAGACCTGGAAATGGCCTACATCACCATAACCACATTCTATCGGGTGGAACCAATCCCGTGGCCTCAACCTTAGTAATAAGGCAGGTGGAAATGTGGCAGTATCATGTGTCTAGGAGAAGAAAACAAGTGGTTGGCACCTAGCAGTCTCTACTCTGGAACTCTAAAAACTCAGAGAAGTCTTGCATTAAATGCCTGTTTAGCTGTGTTTGGCTTCATGCTTTTCAAACTTACTTGATTACGATTTTTTAGTTTTAGAACAGTACCTATCGCTAATTCTCATAACTGGTGTTACGAGGTACATAATTTGGGAAAATAGTTCTAAGCATCTCTCTTAGAAACTTTTGGTTATATAGCACCTTTTTTTGGAGCACTAGCTAAAGTAAAGACTTTGAGATCTTAGACCTAAATGAATAAACATTTTTAAGACAGTAAAATTGATACCTATAGTATAGTTCCTTTTAAGATGTAATATGGTCATATTCTAGGGTATTAATTACAACCTCACTAACCTAGTGATCTCAAACCTGGAGGTGTCTGAAAATAGGTTTAATACCTATTGAATATGCGGAGCTATCATCGCTTTATTCTTAACAGAGTTTATTGCATAAGTCAGGAGGTGTTTCTCTTAGTTTTTAAGAAAGAGTCTTAAAACAAAATATTAGAAAGATTTTAAAGTGCAAAAATCTGGCCTGCTTCTCTGAGAAGAAACCCTCAAGCAACATAATGTAATGTTTGTTTTTCTAGAGCAGAGAGAAGGTCAAGTCAGTTCTTTTGACATAAATGGACAATAGTGTCACATTGAGAGACCATAAAAAATGGGAATTAGACCCAGAGGAAATAAGACAGGGGCATGAGGTACAGGGTGCAGTGCCATGAAGATTGTCTTGTTGATTAGTCTCGGAAGGTGATGGTCAATTTAAAAAACGTAAGAATCATGAAAAAAGGTAAAAAAATTTTAAAAAAGGGAAATGACAAGAAATTTTGCTTACTTTTTGATTTTGTTTTCTCATAAATATATGTCAGGGTTTCTGATGGTTCTAGAAGTGGAGAAAGAGGATGTCTCTCATTATTTTCCAAAAGATCTGCCATTCCCTTGGATAATTCTCCATTCAGAAACTCAACTTCCTGTTACTGAACCCCAAGTTCAGCTGCCAATCTCTCAACCAGCCAATACTCAAGGGACAAGTTTTGATTGGAAAGAAATTTGAGCTTTATTCATGAGGCCAGCCACCTGGGAAGAAGGTGGACTCATGTGTAAAAGCCAACTCTGAAATTTCTGCCTGGCCCAGGGAGTTTTTAAGGGGTGTCAGGGTAGCTGATCAGTGAAGGGAGTAAAGTGGTCTGTAAGATTGCCTACGTGCAGACTTGATGGTTCCAGGTACGGACATTATCTCAGTGCTGGAGAGATGTGCCAGGGGGTCTGGTTCCTGTTTCTTGATGTGCAGGAAGACTTTGTTCTTTCTACAAAAGAATGCAAGGTCCACCAGTACACAAAGAATGTTACTCAGCTGTTTTCAAATGTAGTCGGGCCTTCTGGGGAATTTGGTCCTTTATTCCTCAAGGCCAGTGGTCTGCAAAACTCAAAGAAAGTAAGTTAGTTCCATTACAGATCAAGGGACTTAGGTCAGCAAACACAGAGTGCATAAGCTTGAAGCAAAATAACCCTTATGACCAGTTGGAGTGCTGTTACATTCCAACCCTAAAAATATTCTTTATTTGATCCATAGATTTTATGCCACATTGGAAAAGAAGTTCTTTGGAGACAAATTGAATAATTCTGTTATGGGCCAAACTTTCTGTTATGGCCCACAATTATGAGGAAACAAATTTAAATTTTTGACTAAGGAATGTTAAATAGACCTTGTTATATCTTGATATAAACAAGTGCCCTCGGATTTTTTTTGTTTGTTTGTTTGTTTTTGAGGATAGACTAGGAGACCAGGCATTGGATCGTTCCAAAGTTAAACATTAGCCTTTAGTTATTGGGCAAGAGTCATTTCTAGCTATTTTTAAAAAAATGTATGCATATTTTTTTAAACATGCATATGTTGCTTAAAATGGAAGCACACTGAGGTCTGTGATAAAAGCAGACAAAAAACAGTTATTGGAAAATAAAATTTGGTCTAGTCTCCAGCTGAAGTTGGGATAATAAATGATTCATGACAGCTGGAGACTCCTAGGGCAAGCTCATAACCAGCTAAGGGGCTTATACCAACCAACATATAGCCCAAATTTAAGGATGTGGGCAAGGAACGCACATCCTATACTCTACAAACTGTACGGGTCTAGTATTCTTAATCCAGGGATTTGTAAATAATAAAGTATTGGCATTCTTCCCGAGTCACAGATTTCTTATCCCATCAATGTTTGTCACCATGATGAAATGAACCGATGCAGAAGGTGATGATGTCTACTCTGGAGGGATTTAGTGGCTTAGGTATCAAGGTACCCTCCTTATTTCTATTGTGAGACCAACTGTAGAAATGATTAAGGAACTTGATTGTGGCAAAGTAACCCTGGTCTTTCCCAAATGCATATAACTCTTGTCACTCAAAATGGGGTCCCTGGACAGCAGTACCAACATCACCTGAGAACTTACTAGAAATACAGAAGTTCAAGCATATGTTAGATCATTCAACTTAAAGTTTGGAAATTTAACAAGATCCCCAGGTAATACAACACATGGAAAGTTTGAGAATTCACCAGAGGCATACTATACCCACATGCACAGCTTTGAAAGCTTGCTACCCAAGCTGTGCCAAATCCACTCCAGTTTGGAGGTGAGAAAAGGGACAGTAAGAGATCTGTATGTTCCATACCTTCTTGCAGTGTTCATCTACCACCCACATTAAATGCCAAGACATTAGGTATTTCCTTAGAAGTCGGTATTGTGCCTTGCCCCACAGGTCACCAATATCTTGAGGGATAACATCAGAGTGCCCAGTGGATGAGCTTTCTGATAAGCTGGGGGCTCAGCAGTAAGACCGAGGGCATGCTGGGTGTCAGTGAAGATCAGTCTCATTGCTTTTCTCTTTACTTTTCCTCTGGATAAACAGAGGATTTTGGTCTCATGGGCTGTCAGTCCAACTCCTTCAGCAAGAGCCAAATAAAACAACAAAAAAAAGTAGGAAGGGGAGGGCAGACATGAAGTGGATAACAGTCAAAGCAAATATCAGACAAAGCAAACTCAGTGGCATATCTACCGCAATAAAAGGAAAGAATGCTGGAGGGGAAAAGTGGATTTTGCAGGTTTAAAATGTGTTACTGAACAGCAGTGCTCGTGACCGAAACTGTCAAAAGAAAAATGGTGGTTTTTTTTTTTTTTTTCAGTTGTGGTTTGTGAGATTTAACCTTTCCTTGTTAGCTCTTTAAGTGGAAGATGATTTACCTTACTCTAAATCAGCTAGTATTTTCTTACATTCTCATATTAGGTTTTACGAACTGGTTTATGTCAAGCGTGATAGTGGAGGTTTCTAAAAGTTGTTCACCAATTAAATTGTGGCTTTTGAAGGGGCACATTATATAAGTAAAATTGTGTTTTCATCCATGTTTGTCACTTTTATCAGGAGAAATAGATTGTATCCAGGACCTCATCGATTTCACATCCTCACCCCACTCCCCAGCTTCTTTATCCGGTTTCTCTTCTCTCTTCTGGCCACCTCCCTTCAACTGTTCATCTGTGTCACTGTGGCTAGTTCTCCGAGGATAGACTGCAGAGTTCATGTAATATGGTGTCCCACTGTCTGAATAGCACTTTTCCCGATGAACTCTGAAAATATCCATCCCCTGTAATGGCAAACTCATGTTTGGTTTCAGGGTCGTAAGTAATCACGGGAACATTGCCATCTAAGGGTTCTTTGACGTTAAAGTTCTATAATTCTTTGATTTTTAAGTTGCTTAATGCTCCAGGATTCTCTTTCCCCATTGATGAAAAAGAACAAGTGCATTTTATTTTAAACCTTTTCTAATAAGAGTTGTTTTCCTAGAGGGAGCGGTAGGTTATTGTATTTCTACCTAACAAATGCATTCATTTCATCCAGCAGACCGGTAGAGATAAATGGTGTTTTTGGCCATGAAACTTCATAAGTTTAGCTTCAGAGGAGGCCCTCCTTACTGCTTGGGAGGCAGGGGATTATTTCCTCCACCCTCACTCTCTTCCCCCTGCTCTTCTCTTTCAAAAAGCCTCACCCGGGAGATTGGAGAAATTTACAACCCAGACGGACCCATCTTTCAAGGTTAATGCAGTCAATCCTGACATTCTTCTTGAAACATTATCAATTTCTGTACATGAGAGAAGTTGGTGTTGGGCAGACGTCAAACATTCCTGTGCCCATAAAGCCTGCTTAGTTTTTATTTCTTCTCTTTCTTCCACATGAGAATAGGATTCTTTCTTGAGGTCATTTATCATTGTTGGCTCAGAAATACAATAAGGAATATAAAAGATATAAGGATACTGCAGGAAACAAATGTTTGCTTTCCTCTTTACCCAAGACATGCAGAAACCACTCAAATATGCGGAGACCCAGAACTACCGAGAAGCACATTTAGGGGGTGGAGAAAGATGAGCTCACCATCTTACAGATCTCAGTCTCTTGATTGGAAATTCACACAGCCATGCCTCTCAGGTTCTGTTATGTCTAAAATCATCTGTGGATCGTGTTGAAATGCAGATTCTGATTCCAGAAGTTCTTGGAGAGCCTGCATTTCTGCAAAGCTCCCAGATGATGTCCATGCTATTGGCTGGGTGAGGGCATGTTGAGTAGCCAGGCCTCGGATACAGACAGAGTAAAGCTGTGTGCTCAGATAGCCGTGAGAGCTTTGCCATCCCACGTGTGATCTGAACACTAGCAGCAGTCTCCTGCCAGGCCATTTAGGAGCTCAAGGCCAAAGGAAAAACGTGCCTCCAAATATACTTACCAATATCCTACCACATTTCAAACCGTGTGGAAAACGTTGATAAAATCTCTACCACTAAAACAACAACAGCAACAATAATAATAAAGAATTATGATATATAGAGCCTTGCCAAGTCCGACCTGTCCCCGAGCCACTGTTGTCCTTGGGATCCTGCGTGGTGGAGTCTTACAAGGAAGCGTGAGTTGGAAATAACTGGTCCTGTCACACAATAGTGTGGAGTCACCCAGCAAATGACAGCCTTTTTTTGTTAACAATTTTTACACTGTAATCAGGAATATTTTTAAATTTGTTTTGATCTTTAAAAACATTGTGTTAACAGTATTTTAATACAATAAATATGTTTATGTTGATAAGTGAGTTTTGGGCATCTCCTTAAATTTTGTGCTTCGGGCAAGTCCTCACTTTCCCCACCCTAATCCCAGCCCTGATCAGGAGCAGAAGTGTCACCTGGGAGTTTTTTAGAAATGGAAGATCTCAAGCCCCATCCCAGACTTACCGAATGAGAATCTGCCTCTGAGAAAGATTACGGAGTGATTCATGCACACGCTAAAGTTTGCAAGATGTCCTTAAGAGATCACGCTTTCAAACAGGAGTTGCTCGGTCTGTGTCTCATCTTGTCCTGGAAGAAGACTTTTTGCTTACTGTTGAATTATCAGGTTTGTGGTTCTATGAGTTTCTAAAATGAATATGGTCCTAAATTTCCTCTACATTTACACAGCTTATACGAAATGTATTTATACAGCAACTAGCTTTTAGAGTTAGCCATGAAATCCTGTCCACTTTTTTTTTTCTTAACCTAAACAGGTGCAGAAATAGATTTCAACAGAGAAAGGTGGCTTTTATCACAAGCAGACTCGTCCCAGAAGAATCATAAGGTAACAAGAATAGATCTCATTTAGAGTCTCTTTCTATTTTTAATTTGTCTCATGGTGAAGGATGAAGGACAACAAAAACCGCCCCAAGTTCTTTGATGCACTCCTTCTTCTTTTGATTGTGTCTTTGAGGGGAGCTCTCAAAGGCATCAAATAAATCCATTGTCAGAACAATCTTCCGGTGTAATGAGAATGGAAAATGACACAATTATCTTTTCTTGTATCAAGGATTGTAAGGAGAGTTTGGAAAGACATTAAATGAAGTGTGTCCCTTGGGGACTTTAAACCTGTGCTCTACCAATTGTATCCCCATGCTGTGGGAGGAAGTGAATATTTTGGTTTCAAAAGAGCTGAGTAGACGTTTACAGAGGCTTTTTACCAGAAAAAATGGTGGGTCTCAGTTTGTGGATATGTTATGAATTAAAATTTCTTTGGATTCATTATCTCTTGTGTTACATTTACATGAAAAAGCTATGTTTTTCATGATGAAATAAGCAATATGTATTTCTAGGGTGACTTTATATAAAGGTCTTCCTTCCTTCCTTCCTTTATATAAAGGCCTTCCTTACTTTCCTTCCTCAAAGGAAGCTTAAAGTACATTAAGCTTTATTTAATGTAACTCAATGGCTGGTGCACTGGTTATATTGTCTCACTAGGATATATTGTTTATGAGGTGAAAAGATGAAGATATATTTTCTAGTCAGTCATCGGTCACATCCCTAGGACACAAAGTGAATAGAAATTGAGCAGTTTTGTGATCATTTTCATAACCGGAGGCCATAGTGGTTCTCAGCCAATGCCATATTGCCATGTGACATGCATTTGAAATGCACGGGGAATGTTTTGTTTGTCGAAATGACTGAGGCACTAGGCGATAGGTAGGGGATAGGTTACTGGGGGATAGTAACACCCAAGGAATAATTATACCACCCGGTGGCAGACAGACTCTAAGATGGCCCCCATGCACCCTTGCCTCCTGGGATTCATTCTCTTGTGTAATCCCCACCCTCTGAGTGTGGGAGTGACATGTTATGTACTTCTAACTGTAGAATACAGCAGAGGTGACAGAATATATGGGATTAGGTGAATGTTATTATGTTATAAAGGATTGTAGTATCTGTCTTGCAAGGAACTCTTTCTTACTAGTTTTGAAGAAGCTAGCTGCCATTTTGTGTGCTGCCCTATGGAGAGGGCCATTGTATCAAAGGAGGTGAGTGTGGCCTCTGGCTGACAGTCACCAAGAAACTGAGGCCCTCAGTCTGGAAACCTACAGGAAACTGCATGCTGCTAACAATTGGGTAGGTTTAGAAGGGGATCCTTCACCAGTCAAGCCCCAGGAGAGAACCCAGTCTTTACTGATACCTTGATTTCTGCCTTATGAAGAGTCAAACTAACTTGTGCCCAGACTACTGACCCAGAGAAACTGAGAAAATAAACATATTTTGTCTTAAGGTATTTTTTTTAATTTTAATATTTATTGTAGCTCAAATCTTCTGGAAACATTCTTTCAGTTTTTGTTTGTCTGAAAATGCCTTTACTTTGCCTTCATTTTTTTTAACTTGTTTTATTTTTTATTTTTTTAAATTTACATCCAAATTAGTTAGCATATAGTGCAACAATGATTTCAGGAATAGATTCTTTAGTGCCCCTTACCCACTTAGCCCATCCCCTTCCCACAACCCCTCCCGTAACCCACAGTTTGTTCTCCGTATTTATGAGTCTTTTCTGTTTTGTCCCCCTCCCTGTTTTTATATTATTTTTGTTTCTCTTCCCTTATGTTCATCTGTTCTGTCTCTGAAAGTCCTCATATGAGTGAAGTCATATGATTTTTGTCTTACTCTGACTAATTTCACTTAGCATAATACCCTCCAGTTCCATCCACGGAGTTGCAAATGGCAAGATTTCATTCTTTTTGATTGCCGAGTAATACTCCCTTGTATATATATACCACATCTTCTTTATCCATTCATCCATCGATGAACATTTGGGCTCTTTCCATACTTGGCTATTGTTGATAGTGCTGCTGTAAACAATGGGGTGCATGTGTCCCTTCGAAACAGCACACCTGTATCCCTTGGATAAATGCCTAGTAGTGCAATTGCTGGGACATAGGGTAGTTCTATTTGTAGATTTTTGAGGAACCTCCATACTGTTTTCCAGAGTGGCTGCACCAGCTTCCATTTCCACTGACAATGAAAAGAGATCCTCTTTCTCTGCATCCTCTCCAACATCTGTTGTTGCCTGAGTTGTTAGTGTTAGCCATTCTGACAGGCGTAGGTGGTATCTCACTGTGGTTTTGATTTGTAGTTCCCTGATGATGAGTGATGTTGAGCATTTTCTCATGTGTCGTCGGTTGGCCATCTGGATGTCTTCTTTGGAGAAGTGTCTATTCATGTCTTTTGTCCATTTCTTCACTGCATTATTTGTTTTTTTGGGTGTTGAGTTTGATAAATTCTTTATAGACTTTGAATACTAACCCTTTATCTGATATGTCATTTGCAAATATCTTCTCCCATTCTGTTGGTTGCCTTTAAGTTTTGCTGATTGTTTCCTTCGCTGTGCAGAAGCTTTTTATTTTGATGAGGTCCCAGTAATTCATTTTTTGCTTTCGTTTCCCTTGCCTCTGGAGACGTGTTGAGTAAGAAGTTGCTGCAGCCAAGATCAAAGAGGTTTTTGCCTGCTTTCTCCTCAAGGATTTTGATGGCTTCCTATCTTACATTGAGGTCTTTCATCCAGTTTGAGTTTACTTTTGTGTATGGTGTAAGAAAGTGGTCCAGGTTCATTCTTCTGCATGTCGCTGTCCAGTTTTCCCAGCACCACTTGCTGAAGAGACTGTCTTTATTCCACTGGATATTCTTTCCTGCTTTGTCAAAGATGAGTTGGCCATACATTTGTGGGTCTATTTCTGGGTTCTCTATTCTGTTCCATTGATCTGAGTGTCTGTTCTTGTGCCAGTACCATACTGTCTTGATGATTACAACTTTATAGTATAGCTTAAGTCTGGGATTGTGATGCCTCCTGCTTTGGTTTTCTTTTTCAAGATTGCTTTGGCTATTTGAGGTCTTTTCTGGTTCCATACAAATTTTAGAAATATTTGTTCTAGCTTTGTGAAGAATGCTGCTGTTATTTTGATAGGGATTGCATTGCTTATGCAGATTGTTTTGGGTAGTATTGACATTTTAACAATATTTGTTCTTCCTATTCAGGAGCATGGAATCTTTTCCCATTTTTTTGGGTCTTCTTCAATTTCTTTCATAAGCTTTCTATAGTTTTCAGTGTATAGATTTTTCACCTCTTTGATTAGATTTATTCCTAGGTGTTTTATGATTTTTGGTGCAACTGTAAATGGGATCAATTCCTTGATTTCTCTTTCTGTCACTTCATTGTTGGTGTATAGGAATGCAACTGATTTCTGTGTGTTGATTTTATATCCTGCAACTTTGCTGAATTCATGAATCAATTCTAGCTGGTTTTTGGTGGAATCTTTTGGGTTTCCCATATAGAGTATCATGTCATCTGCTAAGAGTGAAAGTTTGACCTCCTCCTGGCCAATTTGGATGCCTTTTATTTCTTTGTGTTGTCTGATTACAGAGGCTAAGACTTCCAATACTATGTTGAATAACAGTGGCGAGAGTGGACATCCCTGTCTTGTTCCTGACCTTAGGGGGAAAGCTCTCAGTTTTTCCCTATCGAGGATGATATTAGCATTTGGTTGTTCATATATGGCTTTTATGATCTCGAGGTAGGCTCCTTCTATCCCTAACTTTTGAGGGTTTTTATCAAGAAAGGATGCTGTATTTTGTCAAATGCTTTGTCTGCAACTATTGAGAGGATCATGTGGTTCTTGTCCTTTCTTTTATTGATGTGATGAATCACGTTAATTGTTTTGTGGATATTGAACCAGGCCTGCATCCCAGGTATAAATCCCAGTTGGTCGTGGTGAATAATTTTTTTAATGTATTGTTGGATCCGGTTGGCTAATATCTTGTTGAGGATTTTTGCATCCATGTTCATCAGGGAAATTGGTCTATAGTTCTCCTTTTTAGAGGGGTCTCTGGCTGGTTTTGGAATCAAGGTAATGCTGGCTTCATAGAAAGAGTTTGGAAATTTTCCTTCCATTTCTATTTTTTGGAACACCTTCAGGAGAATAGGTGTTAACTCTTCTTTAAATGTCTGATAGAATTCCCCTGGAAAGCCATCTGGCCCTGGACTCTTGTTTTTTGGGAGATTTTTGATTACTAATTCGATTTCTTTACTGGTTATAGGTCTGTTCAAATTTTCTATTTCTTCCTGTTTCAGTTTGGTAGTGTATATGTTTCTAGGAATTTGTCCATTTCTTCCAGATTGCCCATTTTATTGGCATATAATTGCTCATAATATTCTCTTATTATTGCGTTTATTTCTGCTGTGTTGGTTGTGATCTGTCCTCTTTCATTCTTGATTTTATTTATTTGGATCCTTTTCTTTTTCTTTTTGATCAAACTGTCTAGTGGTTTATCAATTTTGTTAATTCTTTCAAAGAACCAGCTTCTGGTTTCATTAATCTGTTCTACTGTTTTTTTTTTTTTTTTTTTGGTTTCAATAGCATTAATTTCTGCTCTAATCTTTAGTATTTCCTGTCTTCTGCTGGTTTTGGGTCTTATTTGCTGTTCTTTTTCCAGCTCCTTAAGGTGTAAGGTTAGGCTGTGTATCTGAGGTCTTTCTTCCTTCTTTAGGAAGGCCTGGATTGCTATATACTTTCCTCTTATGACCGCCTTTGCTGCGTCCCAGAGGTTTTGGGTTGTGGTGTTATTTTCATTGGCTTCCATATACTTTTTAATTTCCTCTTTAACTTCTTGGTTAGCCCATTCATTCTTTAGTAAGATGTTCTTCAGTCTCCAAGTATTTCTTACCTTTCCAAATTTTTTCGTGTGGTTGATTTCGAGTTTCATAGCATTGTGGTCTGAAAATATGCACGGTATGATCTCGATTCTTTTGTACTTACTTAGGGCTGATTTGTGTCCCAGTATATGGTCTATCCTGGAGAACATTCCATGTGCACTGGAGAAGAATGTATATTCTGCTGCTTTAGGATGAAATGTTCTGAATATATCTATTAAGTCCATCTGGTCCAGTGTGTCATTCAAAAGCATTGTTTCCTTGTTGATTTTTTGATTAGATGATCTGTCCATTGGTGTGAGTGGGGTGTTGAAGTCTCCTACTATTATGGTATTACTATTGATGAGTTTCTTTATGTTTGTGATGAACTGATTTATATATTTGGGTGCTGCCACATTTGGCACATAAATGTTTACAATTATTAGGTCTTCTTGGTGGATAGACCCTTAATTATGATATAATGCCCTTCTTCATCTCTTGATACAGTATTTATTTTAAAGTCTAGATTGTCTGATATAAGTATGGCTACTCCGGCTTTCTTTTGTTGACCATGATCGATGGTTCTCCATCCCCTTATTTTCAATCTGAAGGTGTCTTTAGGTCTAGTGTGGGTCTCTTGTATACAGCTTATAGGTGGATCTTGTTTTCTTATCCATTCTATTACCCTATGTCTTTTGATTTGAGCATTGAGTCCATTGATGTTTAGACTGAGTACTGAAAGATATGAATTCATTGCTATTATGATGCTTGTAGAGTTGGAGTTTCTGGTGGTGTTCTCTGGTCCTTTATAATCTTTGTTGCTTTTATATATATATTGAATATATATATGTATATTCATCTTTTCTCCCCTCAGAGAGTCCCCCTTAAAATTTCTTGCAGGGGTGGTTTAATGGTCACAAACTCTTAATTTTTGTTTGTCTGGGAAACTTTTTATCTCTCCTTCTATTTTGAATGACAACCTTGCTGGATAAAGAATTCTTGGCTGCATATTTTTCTGATTCAGCACATTGAATTTATCCTACCACTGCTTTCTTGCCTGCCAAGTTTCTGTGGATAGGTCTGCTGCAAACCTGATCTGTCTTCCCTTGTAGGTTACGGACTTTTTTTCTCCTTGCTGTTTTCATGATTCTCTCCTTGCCTGAGTATTTTGTGAATTTGACTATGATATGCCTTGTTGATGGTCGGTTTTTGTTGAATCTAATGGGAGTCCTCTGTGCATCCTGGATTTTGATGTCTATGTCTTTCCCCAGGTTAGGAAAGTTTTCTGCTATGATTTGCTCACATAACCCTTCTACCCCTATTTCTCTCTCTTCATCTTCTGGGACCCCTATGATTCTGATGTTCCTTTTTAATGAGTCACTGATTTCTCTAATTCTTAAATCATGCTCTTTTGCTTAATCTGCCTCTTTTTTTTATGCTTCATTATTCTCTATAGGTTTGTCCTCTATGTTGCTGATTCTCTGTTCTGCCTCGTCCATCCTTGCCGCCGCTGCATCCATCCGTGATTGCAGCTCAGTTATAGCATTTTTAATTTCATTCTGGCTATTTTTTACTTTTTTGTCTCTGCAGAAAGGGATTCTAATCTATTTTCAACTCCAGCTAGTATTCTTATTATTGTGATTCTAAATTCTGGTTCAGACATCTTGCTTATATCTGTGTTGGTTAAATCCCTTGCAGTCATTTCTTCATGTTCTTTCTCTTGGGGTGAATTCCTTCGTCTGTCATTTTGAAGGGAGAAAAGGAATTAATGAGATAGAAAAATTAAAATTAAAAAAATTAAAATTAAAAAATTAAACACACACACACACACACACAAACCTAATAAATGATGCCAGATCCTAGGTGTGTTTTGGCCTGGATGTTGAAAGTGGTTTGACAGATTAGAGAAAAAAAAGGGGGGGGGGACAAAAAAAAAAGGAAATAGTTTGTGAATTTGAAAAAATGAATACACTGAAGTAGACGAAAATGAAATGATGGGAGTAAAATAGAATTTGAAAAAATTTACACAGAAGTAAAAAATATAGTAGAAAAAATTTAAAGAAAAATATTTTTAATAAAAATTAAAAATAAAAATGATTTTTTTCTCCTTCTGTATTCAAGGAAAAGAAAAGAAACAAAAAAGAAAAAAAGAGAAAAAAAGCAGAAATCGTTTGAAAATTTGAAAAAGTGAATAGGATGTAGTAGACTAAAATAAAATGGTGGAAGTAGAATAGAATTTGAAAAAAATTTACATGAAAGCAACAAATACAGTAAAAAATTAAAGAAAAATATTTTTAATAGAAATTGAAACTAAAAATGAAGTTTTTCTCTTTCTTCATTCAAGAAAAAGAACAGAAACGAAAAAAAGAAAAAAGACAAAAAAAGAAATCGTTTGAAAATTTGAAAAGGTGAATACACTGAAGTAGACTAAAATAGAATGATCGAAGTAAGATACAGAATTTGAAAAAATTTTCAGAAAAGTAAAAAACATAGTAAAAAAATCTAAGAAAATATTTTTAATAAAAATTGAAAATAAAAATGAGTTTTTTCTCTTTCTGTATTCAAGAAAAAGAATAGTGTACAAGAGAAAAAAAAAGAAAATTGAATAGATAGACCTGCTAACAGATTGAAATAAGACTGAAATTACTTCGTTTTCCCCTAGAAGTCAGACTATGTAGCAGTTTATAGTCTATAAACTAAGTAGGCGGTGAGACTTGTGTTCCTGACACAGAGTGAGGTTGGCCCAATTGGGCGGGGCTCAGTGTAATGGCTCCATTCTCCACTAGATGGCGCTGCTAGCCTGCTGGAGTGGGTTGTGGCACGTGTAGGTGCCTATGCGCATGCGCAGGAGGGGTGAACCTGGCACCATTCAGCTACCCGGTCTGTTCTCCCGGATCTGCAATCGCGCACTGGTCCTCCGTCTTCAGCTCTCCTCCACTCCCGGCTTTTTCACTCTCCGTGACCAGGCCCCAGGCAGTACCTCTCTCCCAAGTTTTGACTTAGATGTGGCTGTTTTCCCTGGCCCCTCACTTCCCAAGGACTGCGGCTTTGACCCGCTCCGCCTCTCTGCGGGAGGGTCTCACCGAGCAATGGCCGAACGATGGCCGAGTGTCAGCTGCGCCCAGGAACGCCTGCTGGACCCTGCTGGTGCCGGAGCCCCGAGACTGTGGCCGGGTGCCAGCCCGCCCCAGAAAAAGTTCGCGAGACAGCGTAGCAGCAGCTTTTCAGGGATGATGGAAAATCACAACACACACCTGGCACCAGGCTTCACCCTTAACGACCTTGTTCCGGCACCAGCGAATGTGGCCGTTTTCTGGGGTCTGCCGAGACCGGGTGGCTTCAACGGTCTCCACCAAATGTCCTTCCGGCAGTGGAACCGCTTTTCCCCGTGTGGCCAGAGAACCTCCCGGACCCCACTTGGCTCCCGGGGACTCGCCCTTCCCACCAGAGCACCGCCAGGTATGGAAATGCGGAGTTGCAGCCTTTGCGCTCCCCTTGTTTACAGTCTTAATGGAATTTAAACCCTCGCCTTTCTCCCATCTCCTTTCTCCGTTTTTAGTTTAGTCCCTGCGGCTGTTTCCAATTTTCCACTTTCTCTCCAGCTGCTTTTTGGGGAGGGGTGCTTTTCCCGTATTCCCTGCCCCCCTCCCCCAGTCTCCATCCTCTCTCTGCCTGCAAAAGCAGTTCCCTGCCCGCCGTCGGCTTCTCTCTCCCCAAGTTCACCTCTCTGTGCCACGTTCCTGCTGAATTCTGTGGTTCAGGTTTTGCAGATTGTTGTGTTAATCCTCCCATCAGTTTTCTAGGTGTGTAGGATGGTTTAGTGTTGATCTGGCTGTATTTCATGGACATGATACACACAAAAAACTTCCATGCTGTTCCGCCATCTTGGCTCCCCCCCGTCTGAAGCTCTCAGGTTTATGGTAATTGGTTGTTCAGAAATAAATAACAAATGCAAACCTGTTTTAGTCATTGTAGGCTGCTCTCATGTATACTGTGGACTGAGTAGCTTAGACGAGACATTTATTTCTTATACTTCTGGAGGCTGGAAGTTCAAGATCAAGGTGTCTGCAGATCTGGTGTCTGATGAGAGCCTGCTTTCTAGTTTGCAGATGTCCATCTTTTCTTTGTCTCCTCAAGTGGTAGACAGCAGAGACAGGGAGCGGGCTCTCATGCCTCTTCCTGTAAGGGCGCTAATCCCAGTCATGAGCGTGCCACCCTTGCGATTTAATTATCTCCCCAAAGTCTCACCTCCTAATGCCATCACATGGGGGTTTAGGATTTCAAAATACGGATTCTGGAAGAGAGAAACATTCAGTATGTAACAACACTCCATGTCAATGGAAGCTACATTGAAAAATACTGCCTATAAATCCTTCAATACGGGTTGCCTAAATTGATCAATTTTTTTAGTGACCTTTCTCAACAGAATAAATTTCAAGTAACTGGATTATTGCACGTTCAAATCATGTGGCATCATGAGCACCTGATGTGGTCTTCATGCACAGAACGTAAAGCTCAGAAAGTTTGCTACATGAATGATATGTAAACTCAGACTGCAATGGAAACCATGACTCTCTAAGAGCGCCACCTTCAGCCTCTGTTAAAGAAAACCACACAGGGAGTAAGCGTGAAACACCACTGGCTTAAAAAGTTGTCCAGTTGTGGATTTATCCAACATCCAGGTTAGGAGTATTTGTTTGGCTAAACGTTTGTAGTTTTCACCTGGTTATTTATCACTGCATAATCACAGCCATATTTCCCACCTTGAGTAATTTAAGGAAAGCTTCTAGCGTTTATGTGGATGTTTCCTCGAGGACTTTGATAATTCTGCTCATCAAGCTCATTTCATCCTGTAGGGATGGCGATGTGGCTTCTCTGATCCCAAGGCTGACATTCACATAATTCCACTGCAGATAATAGGAGGGGAAGGGGAGCAAATTGTCATTGGGGGGATCTAGGGCCAAATCAAAAGAGGGCAATATCTGTACCCCTCTTCTTTCTTTTTCAAGGCTCAACTGAATATATGCAACATGTCGTCCATCCAGTGACTCCTACATTTCCAAGCTTCCTCTGCAGCTAGGGGTGGCCACATGGCCCTGTTTTAGACCGTATAGAGTGAGCACAGCTTTGAGATCACATTTTTTTTATAAGAAGATGGTTACTGTCACTCTCCTTCACTCCCTTTCCATTGGCTGGGCAGTGGCAGACTGGAGCTACTTCCTGGAATGCAGAGATGGGAAAGAAAATGTGTAGGACTGCTCACAAGGTACACCGGGGGCCAGCGGTGCATGCCCCCCTCCCCCCTCTGCTTTGCATTCAGTAACATGTTGTTGGTAGCTTGGCATCTGAGTATTTACGCCGTGGAAGTTGGCAAATGCTACAAATCAGGATTTTTATTTTTATTTTTTGCTTATTTTGAGAGCTGGTTTTAAACTTTTACCAGCAATATCACCAGATAAAAGTGCTATGCTGAGGATTGCAACCTTGACCTTCCAGTCTGGATCTGCAGGGGCAGACTCCTCCTCACCTGGACTGCTTACCTCCAAGGGCCGCATAGGTGAGAAACACCATCCATCTCACTTCAGTCCCTGGCGGGTAGAGTCTTAGTACAGCAGCTCAGCCTCTACTCTAAGGCAGGCCCAGAATTCTGAGCTGGGGGTCACCTGCCCGACTTCTGCACACTCCCTCGGTGCTCTACTCTGACTGCCTCACCACTCTGAAAGACACACTGCACTGAAGTCTCTGGGAACTTTATCTTCTCCCTCTTGTATTTCTGAAAAGGATCCACTCGCCGGGTCTCAGATATCAAATATCCCTGTAACAGACTCTGCCACAGGGTTACGGCCTTGATCTTCCCAGACTGGCAGGGCTTTCATGTGGATTGCACATCGAAGAGTCCTCTGGAAGCTGCTTCTGATGGAGCTTGTGGGGGGGACATGGCCCCGTGGCTGGAATTTGCTCTGTGGTTCCATGGTGCCTGGGAAGCCAAGGGGAGGCTCTCCGGGAACTCCTTCACTCTGTTGGCTTCTGAGTGTGTCAGTAAATTTTCTGTTCAGCAGGCCCCTCCCCTGATTTCTTATCCTCTGAGCTTTCAGGGTGAATAACAGTGCTTTTACTGGCACCATACTGTAGACCTTCCCGGGCACTTTCGTATCTGCTGTGTCACTTGATCCTGTGGGGCAGCAGGACTCAGGTCAGCATTCCGGCTCTGAGCCAGAAAGAAGGCACGTCTCTGAATCCTACTGCTCAGGTGACTGCCTGCACTGTGAAATCCCCAGGCCTGGGATTGGATTTTTCACTAACGCTGGTCGCAGCAGGGATCCCAGCTTTGATTTCCTCATTTGTAAAATGGGACTAGGAGTTCTATCTCATGGCTTATTGTGGCAATCAGATGACACTCAGCACAGTGTGTGACATAGAGGTAGCATCCAGTGGATGGCACCGGCCAGGGCAGGGCTGGCTGTCCATTGCTGTTCTTTTTCCAGACTTTGTCTCTATTTGATCCCAGCATTACCTCTGGATTCAGAGGCTGGAGAAGGAGCAAGGTAGAAGGGTCCTTTTTGTAAGCAACTGAATAGAATTAAAGTTGTCAAAGGGGTCACGATGGCCTTTTGCTCAAAACCCAGTTCATCTCCTCACACACTATTTAAGCTCCCTACAGCAGGCTTCGAATTCATTGCATCACTGGTTATTTTTCCCTGGCCAGGTTCCTGGGCATCAGTATCGACTGAGGGGGGCAGCTGTGGAGTCATGCCCACGCCTCCCCTCTGGAGTGCCAACCCTCCCATAGAAAAGGGTCTGGCTCTTTAATGATCTCATTTCAGAGAGATGGCTTCCAGATCCTTGAGAGAGACTATGAGACCTAAAGCTGAGAAGCCCATTTAGCTTTTAAAAAGATTTACATATATTTCAAAGAGATAGAGAAAGAACTTACAATTGTACATTTTCCTTAAAAAATTGCTCTAAGAAAAGGGAGGAGGGAGGAGTTTCTTCTCATTTCTATTGTATCTACCCTCATATCTGTTCATTTCGGGGGAGTAAAAGCAACTCTCCTTCCCTGTAGAAGACTTCATTTAAAATGACACCTGCCAGGGCGCCTGGGTGGCTTGGTTGAGTGACTGACCCTTGATTTTGGCTCAGGTCATGATCTCATGGTTTGGGAGATCGAGCCCCGTGTCAGCCTCTGTGCTGACAGCGCAGATCTTGCTTGGAATTCTCTCTCTCTCTCTCTCTCTCTCTCTCTCTCTCTCTCTCTCTCTCTCCCTCTCTCTCTCTCTGCCCCTCCTTGGCCCATATGTGCACCCACACTCGCTATCTCTCAAAATAAATAAATACACATTAAAAAAGAAAAGGTGATACCAGCCGGCCTGGTTGCCTTGGTTGGGCCAAGCTGTTCTCTTCCTAGAAAACTCTACCTGATGGCTGAAGAACCTGGAGATTGATGGGTCTGGAATGGGTCAATACCCATGGTAAGAAGGGTTTCAGGACATGTAAGAAGGGCTTTGGACAGGGTGAGAGAGATTTCCAGGCAAAGCAAAAAGGGCTTTGAAAGAGATTCTGTTGTTTGAGTCTACATTTCTCTGTTTTATAAGGTATGACAGACAATGACCCGATAAAATTAAATATTGTTATTGCAAATCTGATGGCCACCTCATGTACATAGTTGAGGAGTATTTAACACTCAGCACCCACGAACCCACAGCATCCTCACGTGGGGCCAGTTGGCATAACCGAGAGAGAATGAACGATGCCTAACAGTGCAGCAAGGATTTACATGATGCTCCGTGATCCCCAGGTGTGGAAGTCTCCCCTGCTGATCTTCCCTTCCCATGGAAGATGCCTCATCCTAGATTTTTTTTCTCCCCATCTTTTCTCATAGTAACGACACCATCCACTTTGCATGTAATGTGTAGGCATTGCTGCTTGCATTATCTGATACACTCCTACCAACAGGACTTTTTTTTTTTTTAATTTTTTTTTTTAACGTTTATTTATTTTTGAGACAGAGAGAGACAGAGCATGAATGGGGGAGGGGCAGAGAGAGAGGGAGACACAGAATCGGAAACAGGCTCCAGGCTCTGAGCCATCAGCACAGAGCCTGACGCGGGGCTCGAACTCACGGACCGCGAGATCGCGACCGGGGCTGAAGTCGGACGCTTAACCGACGGAGCCACCCAGGCGCCCCCAACAGGACTTTTTTAGAGATGAAAACACTGAGGCTCAGAGTTCCTTGCTGTAGGTCACACAGCTAACGCAGAGTCAGGACAAAATCGGGCCAACTGGGCAGAATTCTAGGATGCGTCTAGTGGCTCTGACAGTAAGCTCTATTCCAGCCCCAATTTAGAAGTTTGGAGAAGGAGTGTTGGTCAAAATCTTGGATACCATCCATCCCCAGGATTCTTAGAATTGCAGACCATGATCCATTCATGGGCCAGGATATCAATTTTACTGGCTTGCAAACCACCCACATTGAAAAAAGTGATAGGGAAGAGAATATAAAATATCATAGCAACCACATGTAGAAAGGGTAAGTACTGGTTAGTGAGCTTTGCTTTCACTTATAAGTGTATGGAATCAAGCTGTTAATATGCAAGGTTACAATGCCCTGATATCCACAACCTTTTCATTTCACAGATGGAGACACTGAGGTCCACAGGGAGTGAGGGGGTGGTCTGAGGTCACAAAGCTAATTATCAGCAAAGCCCTGAATAGAACCAAAGGCACTTTTTGTTTTACTGTGTGTGCATTCTTCTTTCTTTGTCCTCCTTTTCGATCCCTCTGTAATACAGCACTGGGAGCTCAAAATCTCATCTCCCGTCAGTGTTAGACAGTGGCTTAATAGGGCTTAGCTTTTCAGAACAGAAATGAGTCCTGTTTGTTTTGAAAGGAAAGCTAAACTGAACAGGCAACTGGCTGTTGAATAAAGGTCTTGTGGGATCAGGGCAAAAACAAAAAGCTTGTTTGTGAAGCTTCTTGGGGGACCTGGGAATTGAGAACTCCAGGTGGTCCCGAGAAGCAGCCGAAATTTCCCTGCTCTACTGGGTTCTACATGCAGGAGAAGGCAATACATGCCCGAGGAACTGCAAAACCCAGGCTAACCTTTGCTGGAGAGCTGGAGCCTTCGCAAAGGGCACGATAACCACCGCGTTGATTGCAAAGCCCTCCATAATTGGAGACGGGAGGGAGGCAATGGTGACCCAGCTCGCTGAAGGAGGGTTGGGCATGATGAATCACAGATTTGATTTCCCTAGTGTGGCACGCAAAGCCTTGGGGCATGCCATTTAGCTGTTTGGTGTCTTAGTCTCTCATCTGTAAAATAGAGATAAAAATCCTTCATTATCTTGCAAAGCTGGATGTGGGGATTAGTTAGGTGCAATACGAAGATGAGTAAGGGTTATAAATTTTTACAACTGTTAAAAAAAGAAACGGAGGAAGAAGGCATGAGGAAAGAACAGAAGCCGAATGTTACTGTTCATTAAAGTCAGGTCCTAAGCATCTAAATTACATGGCCTATGTTATTTTCTCAAATTGTAAAAACTACCTTGCATCCATTAAATGATATTTTTATTTTTATGAATAAAAGACTTCTTCCTGAAGTCTTCCTGAAGTCACTGAAAGAACTCCCAGTGGCCAAATGCTGGAACAATTTGAGCAAGAAAATAAATAAAGTAGTATTGGACTATAACTCAGAGTATAAGATAAATATCCCCGAGTCTATACTGACATAAAGGAGTGAATTAATACATGCGAGAGAAGAGACAAGTCTGTTCAGAATTCCAAATAATTCATGCGATACTCTACCCTCAAAGAGGTGAAGCATAACCTCCTATTCTTATGTGTGGGCTGCCCCTAGAGACATCCTTCTGAAAGTACCACATGGAAAGGGTTGAGGGGAAGAATAACTTTGTGGTGGAAAAAATCTGACAACCACTACCTCTGCCAGGGGGTCAAAGTCAACATCAATGGTGACAAGTCATGTTGATAATAGGTACCCTTGATATCATGTGATGAGAGTGGCCCTTTACCTCTTTTGTCTTTCTCCCAAAACCCACGAGCACAGTCTAGTCAAGAGAAACCCATCAGACAAGCCCAAATTGAGGCACAGCCTATGTAATATCTTACTACTACTCCCTAAAACTGTCAAGGTCATCAAAAACAAGGAAACTCTGAGTCTTATAGGTGAGAAGACCCTAAGGAGATATGATAAGTAAATATAATCCTGGATGAGGTGCTGGAAAAGAAAAAGGACATTAGGTGAACACTAAGAAAGTCAGAATAAAGTATGGAATTTAATTAATAGTGATTAATGTTGGTTCTTTAATTGTGACAAATATACCATACTAATGAAAGATGGTAATAGGGAAAATTATGTGAAGCATATTAGGACTCTTTGTATTATCCTTGTACTTTTTCCCTAAAAAGTATTCTGATATAAAAACTTTGTTTAAAAAAGACTTTCTAGGGGCACCTGGGTGGCTCAGTCGGTTAAGCGTCTGAGTTTGGCTCAGGTCATGATCTCGCTGTTCATGAATTTGAGCCCCATGTTGGGCTCTGTGAGCTCAGAGCCTGGAGCCTACTTTGGATTCTGTGTCTCCCTCTCTCTCTGTCCTCCCATGCTCCCACTATGTCTCTGTCTCTCTCAAAAATTAATAAACATTAAAAAAAGAATTTCTAATCTAAAAATTATGTTAATTTTCAGATCAGTTTCAGCAGATACATATGGCATGCTTGCCAAGTGACAGGCACATAGTCCTTGATCTCAAAGATTTTAAAATATTCAGGGGGCACATGTGTAAACACACACTGGGATGTGGGGAGATATAGAATGGCATAATGCTACACACTGTGAATGCCGAGACCATGGAGAGGGGATGATTACATTTGCCTAGTGCTGGGGCATTCCTCCAACAGCTCGTTAGCAGCATCTATCTTTACCAGTTGGGTGAGTGGCGGTGCTATGAGAAGGAGCCCACTGGGTCGTGGGCATTTAGTTTTGAGCCTGTTGAATTTGAGGTGCTTGTAGGATACCCAAGTTTAGGTATCCAGTAAGAAGTCCGGTGTGTGGGTCTGCTTGCAGGTATGGACTTGGGCCTCATCAATCTTTAAACAGTAACTAAAGCAGATGATATAGGAAGCGTGTGATAGTACTTTTTTGCTAAGAGAATAGTATTGATCTGTGAGTTATAGTGTAGCTTAGATGAAGAACCAGAGGCCCGGCCGTGCCAATTACTAACTGAAACAGAGGCAAATTGTTTTAGCTTCTGAGCCACAATTTTCTAATCTGTAAAATGGGGATAGCAATGTGGTCTTCTCTACCTTTTAGGTTTGATGGGGAGGGGTAAATCAGAGGACATTATACGGGTCCTTTGTATTCTGTAAAGAGCTAGAGAGATGTAAGACATCCGTTGTGTCACTGCTTAGTGCTACCAAGTAAATTCACTTAAAAACCGGTATCCCTAACTGCTTAGCTTTCCAAAGGCTCTGGTTTAATTGGATGTCAATTTTTTTTTTAGAAACAAATTTTAAATATCATGGTTATTTCCACACTGCATAGGGAGATCTTTGCAAGTCAAGGCTCTTAGCTCATGATCAACTTCTCTTCCTAAACCGTTGACAATATTGCATTTCTTATCATCTCCTAGTACTACTTCCAGGGGGAACCTAGAAGCCATTTTTGAAATTTTTCCAGTGCAATTATGTCTTTTATAACAAGTAGGTGTTCTGTTTGTAAAACTTTCTAATAAAACCTTTGCCTGAAGTTCTTGTCTGTTTTATGAGCACGACACGGTAGGACATGAAGAAATGGAGAAACCAATACCGTTCTCACTGCAGAAATCAGGCAATTTTTTCAGAATGAGGGCTGAGAGACCAACTAAGCCCAAGAATATATTCAACTTGGGTGAAAATCAAAGGAATGAAGAAGCATGAATCATGCATGCTAGAGAGTTGATTCCTGGCTTTCATACTGAGGCTTGACAGACAGAGATTTCTTCTCAGTTAATGTAAGCGTACGTGCTCTCCAGGTGTGAGCTTGACTGCTGGCCATGGATTTTCCCTGCTATTAACCTTTTCAAAGTTTCCAGCATTGGAATTAAGGGATTCTGTCTGAGTTTCATTATGAGGGGGTACAGTCTGTGACCTATTCATACTAAGTGTTCACTTCCTTTTGCCTGAAGCTCATCCACTGCCCTGCCACCTGGCAAGTTCCAACAAATGTCATGGAAAAAACACTGTAATGAAAAGTGAGCCTTTCCCCCCCCCCTCCTTTAGAGCACACAGTGTTCTTTCTCAATTAATAACCACCTACTGACGGTGTAGCCTTTTGAGTGACTCCGGCAGTAGCATCGAGCTCTCGCTGAAGGCCGTTTAGAGCAGCCCCCCGTGTGGGAATGATAATCTGCCTTTTGAAAACTTTGTCTGATATGTATTTTTTTTAAAAGTCTGAATAAGAGGAGAATGAAAGTGAACTAAATGGAATTAAGTTAGAAGCTAGATCTTTGTGATAAAACATAGGGTGTTTCAATGTAGGAAAATATTGATCCTGACATGTCTCTCCTAGGGAAGAAAGATTTATCAGCTCTACAGTCAGATCCTGAAGAGGCAATTTCTCAGTTCACTTAAAGGGAGTGTGACATACCCAGAAAGAATAATTTTGGTGAAATATTTGTCTAGTGAGGAGTAGGATCATATTCTTTTATTTTCTCGCCTTTTTTTCTAATTCAAGGCACAGATGATATTAAGCCATGTTTTAGCAACTTGTGTTTGAATCCCATACCTTCCATTGAGAAGCTTTGTGACTTCAGACCTGGGGGTTAAGAGTTTTGAGGCTGATTGTCTTCATTATATTAGGATATTAATTTACATTTCGTAAAGTTATTGAGAAGACTCAATGCAAAATATCTATAGGCATTACAGATATGTGCCTTGTTGCTATATTGCCCTCTCACTTTCAGACACGGCAAGGTCATATTTGTAAATGCTCAAAGAAAAAGATAACTTAAGCCAACTGTAATGTAAGCCACACCTAAGTTAATTGTGATCTGAATGGCGAAGTTGTGTAAGACTTGGCTCCAGTGGAAGGTGGCCAACTTAAATGTTATTGTGCAGATCCAAGGTCATGGTGAAATCAAGGGAAAGTGAACACCACTCAGTAATTTGAAGAAGACATTCGGAAAACTTGAGAGAACCTAATGCTGGGGAGAATGTGAATGAGTAACTGAAAGAGTGTGAATGAGTAGAGCGGCTGGAGCTGGTGCTGTTAAGGGTCATTCTCCCAGGGTGACCCCAGGGAGAGCTGGTTGGAGTGATTCAGTCGGCACCTCTGTGCTTCCAGGTATTTGGTTTCAGGGCCTTCCTGCCTACGTGTTGTGGGTGGAATTGTGTCTCCCGCCAACCCACAAAGGTGTTGAAGTCCTAACCCCCCAGGATTTCAAGTGGCTTTACTTGGAAATAGGGTCTTTGTAGATGATCAAGTAAAGATTATTAGGATGATCCTTAATCCAATATGACTGGTATCCTTTTTTTATAAGGGAAAATTTAGAAATAGAGACAGATAGATACATGCAGAGGGAAGATGATTCTTCAATCAATAGGGAGAATACCGTCAATAAGCCAGGAGACATCTGAGGCTACCAGAAGCTAAGGGAGATGCATGGAATAGATTCTCCTTCACATCCTCCAAAAGGAACCAACTCTGTCAATATCTTAATTTCGGATTTCTAGTCTCCAGAACTGTGAGACAATAAATATCTGTTGTTAAAGCCACCCAGTCTTGTTACTTTGTTATGGCAGCCTCAGGAAATTAATATATCACTCTTTGCTAGAGAGGAAAATATTGATAGTTACTTGTCTGCTTCCTTCATTGACTGGAACATAAGCTGCGTACCTTGTTTATCTCCATTGTGGTACCTAGAACTGTGCCTGGGTAGGTGCACCACAATCTATATTTGTTGAATTGTTGCTGTTGGGCCTAGCATGGGAGTGACAAATGCAGGAGTCATGGAGTCCTGATTTGACTGAATCAAATGAAGCATACTAATGCTAAGCACAGATTTGCTCTGGAATGTGACCTCCAATCAACAAATAAACCATCCCCAAATGGTAGATATACTATGCTCTGATCTGCAAAGGATATCTGATAATTAGGATGGCCTTGCTGTTGCTCTCATATAATCAAAACTGGATTATAAATATTTAACACATAACTGGCATGCAAAATGAATACTAAGCACTTATATTTAGATATTTTTTTAACTTCTCTAGCAAGCTTCTGACTTACCCTTGGAAACCAGCAATTTGTAAGATCTATCTAAATTATTCTGGCGAGGTTCTGTATTAGTTTTCTATTGCTCCCATAACAAATTACCAAAAATTTAGTGACACGAATTTGCTCTCCTACAGTTCTGGAGGTCAGAAGTCTAAAGTGGGCCTCCCTGGGCTTGGTGGGCGAGGCCGTGTTCCCTCTGCAGGCCCAAGGGGAAGAGTCTATTTCCTTACGTTTTCCAGCTCTTGGATACTGCTTGCATTTTGTGGCTTATGGCCAGCCCGCTCCCACCTTCAAAGCCAGCAACGGCCACTTGAATTCTTCTCCTGCTGCCATCTCTCTGGTTCTGACATTTTACTGTTTTCTTACCCATTTAAAGGGAATTGTGATTACATTAGGCCCACCTGGATAATACAGGCTACTCTCTTTTTCTTAAAGTCAGCTAGTTAGCAAACTTAACTGTTTGCAAACTGAATTTCCTCCTGCCATATAACATATCACAGCTTCCAGAGATAGTACATGGTCATCTTGGGGAGGCCATTATCATTCTGCTGCTGTAGAGTTGGAGAACACAGGTGGCATCATTATCTTATTCTGCCTGCCATGGGTGCTCTCCCATGAGATACAACATTACTGTCCGGGGTTAGAGGGCTTTCTCCTGCTGAGCCAATGTCACACTCAAAAACGTAATCTTGGGGTTGATTTATGCGATTGAGACAAGAATGTGGGTTTTGAAACAGGCCTAAGGACAGCTCTTCACAAAAATCTATTCTGCAGTGCATTAATAAACCGTATATGGAAAAAAAAAGGTGTTTCATGGTCAAATCACACTGAGAATGCAGATTAAGCAAAACTAATTCTGCTATTTCTTGGCAGAAAGACTTAAAGAACTTTCTGTGCATTGTGGTTCTTCAGGAAGGCTACCAGTATACAGGGCCCCCAGATTATTTGGCTCCAGAAAGCTTGTTTTGCAGAGCATTTTGTGCGGCTAATGATCTGTGGAACACGCTGTGAGACATTCTGATATACAATATATTTTAGAGCCCTGAAGAGAATTAGGAGCCTCTCTGGACTGAAGCATATATATTGGAAATTGGCTTCTAGAGTTCGCAACACTTAATTGCACTGACAGTTCCTAAAACAAATGAATCATTACCTGGGGATTGAAAATAAGCTTGCTACTTAGAAATCTTCATAGCAGGAAGGTATAGGAGGCTATCTTGACATCCTCTTAATTCAACATACCCAAAGCTGAACTTGCCATCTTCTTCCTCTCTCTTCCTGACCTATCTTACTATTATAGGCTGAGTTGTGTCCTCCTCACATTCATATGCTGAAGTCCTAACCACCCCCACCCTCGCACCGTACCTCAGAATGTGGCTGTATTTGGAGGAAGGATCTTTATTTATTTTTTTATTTTTTTTATTTTTTTCATGCATTAAGTTTTATTTTATTTTATTTTTTTTTAATATATGAAATTTATTGTCAAATTGGTTTCCATACAACACCCAGTGCTCATCCTGGAGTAAGTATCTTTAAAGAGGTCATTAGGTTAAAATAAGGTCATTGGTGTAAGCCCTATCCAGTAAGACTGGTGTCCTTATAATGAGAGGAGATTAGGGCACACACAGTTACAGAGGGAAGACCATATGAAGACACAGGGAGAAATCTGCTATCTACCAGCCATAGAGAAGGACCTCAATCCTGCTTACACTTTGATCTTGGACTTCTGGCCTGTAGAATTGTGAGAAAATAAATTTATGTTGTTTAAGCCACGCGGACTGATACATTTTTATGGCAGCCCTAGAAAACTAATGCACCTACCTTATTAAATTCTTCCTATTTGGCCCAAAGCATCACCATTTATTTCCACCTTTTCTTATACCCAGTGTAAATCTTAGCAAATTTTCTTCTATTTATGTCTCAAGTTCAACCCTTCTCCTCCTCTGTTCCCACTTCTGCCTTGCTTGTCTTGCAGCCTTTACTCTTCGTAACTGGACTGCTGCACCAGCATTTTCCTCTGAGATTGGTCTGTGTCTCCATCCAGGCTGTGTTCTCTCCCAGCCTCCACCTGCTTTCCTGGCATGTGAATGCCATCCTATCATTTCACTGCCTTCAGGGAGAATTGGCTCAATGCGGTGGTCCTGTTAGTAACAGTTTACAGTCGTACCTGGGCCTGCGTGAGTCGCCACGTGAATCAGCCCATGTGCTGCCTTCTTTGTGCCTACGTGCATCTCTGCCCAGAACTCTCCTTCCTCCTCTTCACCCATCCAGATCCTTATACTATTGAAGACCCGCCTCACATCCATCTCCCTGATTCCCTTCAACAGTTTTTCAGTCCATGCTCAAAGTGCTTCTCGCTCCCACAGCTCCATTAGCTGCTGTTCTTCTTAATAAAAACAAAGTTGACATAGCCAAGGTTGCCAGAAGAAAGAAAATGAGCTGGTGGCAAAGAGCACCCAGCCCCCTGGCCTGACTGATTGCTGAAAACTGCTTTACTCTTGACTTGCTATCTCTGCAGTCAGGCTGGCTTTTTCCTTAAAATTCATCCCTAATGTGGGATGATGACCACTCATAAGTATCTTCTATAGATCCTGTGTAAATATCCTATAGACTTACATGAGAAATATCTTACTTTTTCTTTTTAGTTTACTCATAAGTAACAGACAGAGTATAAATACATTTATAAAATATGATTGGTTCCAATGATTGTAGACCAAGAATGTCATCATGAGGTCCTGGGAAAAATTACCTACTTCCAAGGTCTGCCCTTTGCTGGCCTCTGGCATGATCCTCCAGGAGAAATCTTGCTTTGATTCCCATCACTCTGGTTAGTCACTTCAAAGTCCAGATCAAGGGTGAGATACTGGGTTCCTTTGCTTGCCCTGATAGCATTGAAGACCTGCCTCTGCTCGTATGATTGACATTGGCAATGATTTCTCCTGTTAGGTAAACCCATGCATTCTGTGCTTTGAGATAGAGCCCAGCACTTGCAGAACCACAGAATGCTGAAATAAACACATTACACAAGAACCCAACAGTCATAAGACACCACCAGTGGACATCAGTGGAGGTTTTTTCTCCTTTATGCACATGAGTCTTTATTGTCAAGGCAATCTGACTGTGACACTTGTCACTTCAGTGTTGATTTGGTAGATGTATTAGTTTACTAAGGCTCCTATAACAAGTTACCACAAACTTAGTGGCTCAAAACAATACAAATTTATCATACAGCTCTGGAGATCAGAATTCTAAAAGGAGTTGGCAGAGCTGTGTTCCTTCTGGAAACTCTGGAGGAGGATCCAGCTTTGCCTTGAGTCAACAGGCTGCCAGGATTCCTTGACTTATGACCCATCCTCCATCTCCAAAGCCAGAAGCCCACTCTCTTTCTGCTTCTGTTGCTGCACTGCCGTTACCCTCACCACATCCCATCTGTCACCCCCCTGCCTCCCCTGATAAGGACCCTTTGATCACACTGGACCACCCAGATAATCCAGGATGATCTCCCCATCACAAGTCTCTAAGTTCAATCACATCTGCTACTGTAGATTCCAGAAATCCATATGTGGATATTGTTGAGGAGTGCATTGTTCTGCCTATGCTAGAAGAAAAGGATAGATATATAGGTGTCTCTTCCTCCCTCAGCTAAGTGCTACAAAGATGATGACTTTTCAGGAAATTAAAAAAGTTGTTGTTGTTTTTTTTTAACCAAGTTCACAGGAATAGTTGAGCATCTCTACTACAATCTCAAATCTTGTGACCTATGTATAAATATGTAATATAATACCCATTTAAGATGTATTTATATATACAGTAAAACCTTGGTTTGTGAGCATAAATCATTCCAGAAACATGCTTGTAATCTAAAGCACTTGTATATCAAAGTGAATTTCCCTGTAAGAAATAATGGAAACTCAGATGATTTGTTTCACAACCCAAAATATTCACATAAAAATGATTACAGTACTGTAATATAATACAAAATAATAAAGAAAATACAAGATATAAAGAAAAATAAACAAATTAACCTGCACTTATCTTTGAAAACCTTTGTGGCTGGTGTAAGGGAGACAAGAGAGAGGAGGGTTATTGTGTAGGATAACTTTCACTGTCACTAATGGAATTACTGTTATCTGTTGGCTCAATAGAATCTTTTCTTGCACGGGGGCCATTGTATACACTCACACAGATGTTGACTATAGTACAGTATTAATAAACTCTTGTCATATACTGTATTTAATATAACTGGCAATAAGGCAGCGGAGGAAAGGGTCTATATCAGTGGGCAGCCTGATCTAGAATGAAGCAAAGCATTCCTAAGCTCACTCTTGTATGGAAAAACAAGACTGTCCATAAGTGCTTGGAAGTGACAAAAATACACTAGTGTCAGTTCTGGGCACCTTCCAACGTTCTGAGAAATCAGTGATTTCTGCCACATGCCATGGTCTGAGACTGAGCATCTGAGCATGGGAGACGATCACCTACAATCCCACAGCGAGCGAAAGAGAGAGAGAGAAAGGAAAGGGAGAGAAGAACCATTGGCTCAGTTGTTGATCATGTGACATTCGGCATCATGTACCACTCATATTGCAAGATGTCGCTCCTCTATCAAGTTAAAATTTATTAGAAATGTTTGCTCGTCTTGTGAAACACTCGCAATCCAAGGTTTACTCTAACTACTTATATAAATTGATTTCTGTGTTAATTTGCTTGGGTTACTGTGACGAAAGCACCTAGACTTGGTGGCTTATAAGCAACAAACATTTATTTCTCATAGTTCTGAAAGCCTGTTAAATCTATGATCAAGACACTGGCAGATTTTGTGTCTGGTAAGGACCTGCTTCCTGGCTCACAGATGGCTGCCTTCTCTCTGTGTCCTCACATGGCAGGAGGGGTGAGGGAACTCTGAAGCGTTTTGTTTCGTTTCGTTTTTTTATAGAGACACTGATCTCACTCCTGAAGTCTCCACTTTTATCACCTACTCACCCCCAAGTGCACCACCTTCTAATACCATTATGTTGGGGATCAGTTTTCAACGTATGACTTTTGGAGGGACAAAACATTCATAAATGTCTATAAAAGAAATACACATATTTCTTTCCTACCAAACTTCTTGTCCCTACGCAAAGTATATCATAGATTCTTTATAAAGTTTTATAGAATTACAATCAATTTAACCAGTGTCTTCTAATAGGAGACAAAGAGCCCACACTTCACTTCTTTTAACACTGTTGACTGGGATCTGATGAATAAATGAAGACTAGTGAAGAAAATTGTGTTAAAAGACAGATATACAAAAAATGGTGTTTCTTGAGGCTGGGAGCAAATAGGTACATCGGAAGAGTTTAGAAACTTGAAGAGCATGAGGAAGTATTTTTTTCTTATTTTTTTTATTAAAAAAAATTTTTTTTACATTTATTTATTTTTGAGAGACAGAGCACGAGCAGGGTAGGGGTAGAGAGAGAGGGACACACAGAATCAGAATGAGGCTCCAGGCTCTGAGCTGTCAGCACAGGGCCTGATGCGGGGCTTGAACTCATGAACTGGGAGATCATGACCTGAGCTGAAGTATGACGCTTGACTGACTGAACCACCCAGGCGCCCCTCCTATTTTTTTTTTTTTTTTTTTAATGACTACACACTAGGGAGTATTATTTGCAGGATCTCATGGCCCCACTCTTCACTGCAGGATAAATGAAACAGGAAGAACAAAAGTTAAATGATGATTAAAAACCAGAATGACAGGATTTAAAACCTACAGATTAAAGGATGAAAGTTTTGCCAGAGATGATCAGGTGAGATGCCTGTTGCCTATGAAAGGTTCCGAGGGAGTATGAGATGATTTGTAGAAAGTGCTTGCAGAAAAGGCTTGTTCTGGATAAGGATTTTGGTTTGTGCTTAGTAAACAGAATAATTAGTAAAGATTAAGGAAATGCACCCTGAAGTTTCTTGGTTCGTGATATTTCCTTGGCATGGATTTCAGAAGAAAAAAAGCTTATCAATGTAACCATGCCTGGTTTTTAAATTAGGGAATGTTATTTGATCTCACCCAATCAGATGAACTGACAGCTTGTCTGGGTTTTAAAAGCTGCCTAAGTTAATTACTCCCAAATGTATTGGCTTTGGGTCTTTCTCTCCACCCACGACAGCCTTAAAGCCATGAAACAAAGAGAACAAACAAACAAACAAACAAAGGGTGCCTCGGCCCTAATGCCCTGGTTGCCTCTGCAAGCTGAAACCCAAATCTAAGCCAGAGTCAAGTGCATGTGAACCTGAGAAAACGAAATTTAAGAACAGCCACTGCAAACAGCCAACTAGGCTTCTTCTTAATGAGGCACCCTTTTAAAAAGCTAGAGCCAATCAATTTCCTTGCTTTGTGTCTGCAGCTTCTTAATAAACGCCTTCCGCCACAGCTCCTGTCCTTGGAGTGCTCCTAAGCACTTCTGGTTTAGTGCTGCCTGAGTGGAATCCACGTATACTCAAAGAAAGTCTTGAAGAAATTTTTGTTTAACGTGCCTCAGTTTACCTTTTAACACAAGTCAGAAGGAAATGAGACCTATGTTTTGAGTGGGCACCTAAATGGCTTTCTGCAGTCCTAAGAAACATTGTCTGTGTTCTTTTTAATCTATTTATAGTTCAGTGGTGTGTCTTGTGGGGCCTAAAGGGATGTGCAAAAAACCCTACAAAACTTTGGGGAAAATCTGGCTCTTTACATTACAAATTACATTATAGGGTAGAAGTTTACCATGGTGCACTTGGCCTGAGTCCACGTGACCTTCTTTATAAAAGGAAAATAATTTTTTTCCAAAGGCAATGGTGAGGATTTTCTTTCTTTTTTAACGTTTATTTATTTTGAGAGAGAGCGTGAGGGAGGGGCAGAGAGAGAGAGTGAGAGAGAATCCCAAGCAGTGTTAGTGCAGAACCCCATGCGGGGCTCAAACCCACAAACCGTGAGATCATGACCTGAGCTGAAATCAAGAGGCAGAGGCACCCCTGTGAGGATTTTGAGACAATTTAGCAAGAAGGAGGCTCGGTGCAGGCTGATGATTATTACAACTGACACTGAATACATTTCCTTATATTTTACAGAAATTTTAATATTTCTAGGTGGGGTACTACACAGAGGTAGCTTGGAAAAGAATGAAGGGGTCCCTGACTGAGATCCTCCTCCCTATTCACCTTTCCGTCATTTGGTCTCCCTTTTGAGGGAGGCTATCAGGTGACGTCAGGGAGAGAGGTCACCTGCTACACAGAATGATTGGTGATAAGCCTGATCTTGGGAAACAGAGTGCATAACCTTCCTGGGTGGCAGATTTTTCTATCAGATACCAAATGCAGCTGAAGGATGTGAGAAATGCTTGTCCATCTTAAAAAGTAATCTTGCAACGTGAGAGGCGCCAAGAGGTTTACCTATTTCCACCGGGAAGCTGGAATAAATTACAGTATACAGATTAGCTTTTGAAATGCCCATGTTCTCCTGTGATAGATTGTGAAGAGGAGTGTTAGTCTGGGTCCTTTTGTTTCGGCCAGTATCTTCTCTATTCTGGATCCTACAATAAACATATACAGAACCCGTTATTAGGATTGAGAGGAAAATCTGGATCAAAAGTTGACTGGAGCTTGCTGTTTTCCTCTTACCCATATATGAGTTTAAAAATATTATGTTTTCCCCTAAAAATCTCACGGTAGCCTCAGAATCCTTTGTCATAGAATAGTATTGAAGTATTTATTTGTAGACTGGAATGAAAAATATTTTCAATTTTTTTTTATTAATACCATTACTTTATTTATTCATTGATCTGACATCCATCAATATCCATCCATCCAAGCCCGAAGTGGGACTTGAACCCATGAACTGTGAGATCATGACCTGAGCTGAGGTCAGACACCTAACCGACTGAGCCACCCAGGGGGCCCCTCAAGCCTAATATTCTTAAGACAGAATTCTGATTCCTCCTTGTCCAACCAAACCTGATCCCTCCCTAGAATTCTTCGTCTTAGTAAATGGCATCTGTGTCCATCCAGTTGTTCAAATCCCAAAACTTGGAGTCATCTATTCCCACTTTTTCTCACAGCCCTTTATCACTTTATCAGCAATGCCACTGGCTCTACCCTTAAAATGTTTTCCAAATCTGACTGCTTCTTATGGGTCTGTTATTGAACCCCCAGTATGGCTGCCTGTTGTTCAAAAAGCCAATACTCAAGAGATGGGTTTTGAATGGAAAGGAATATTAGCTTTATTCGGGAGGCCAGCCACCTTGGGGGAAGGTGGACTCTTGTCCAAAAGCCAACTCTGAGGTTTCTGCCTGGCCCGGGGGGCTTTTAAAGGGGTTCCAGGGTAGCTGATCAAAAAAGGGAGTGCAGTAGTCTGTAACATTTCCTGATTATGTGCCGACTCCCTGGTGCCAGCTACAAAGGTTATCTCCGGTTATCCTCAGGTGAGAGGATCTTGTTTCCATTTTGAGATGTGTAGGAGAACTCTGTTCTTTTTGCAAAGGAGGGCAAGGTCTACAGATGCACAAAGTGAGGTTAGGAAAATAATTTGTGTGACCTATAAAACAATACAATACAAAGACCTTTTGCTAAAAAATTGCTAGGTTAATCGGAAAGCCGAGGTGCCTTCATACAGACTTGCTTGTCTCTGCGGCCTGGGAAAGTTCTGGTCCTTCTCTCCTCAAGGCGAGTGGTTTGTCTGCTATGGATCAAGGGACTTAGGTCAGCAAGTAAAGAGTGTGTTAATTTGAAGCCAGTTAAACCGCAAGACTGGTTGGAACACTGTTACAGGCCCTATTCCTTCCAGGCCATAATCCCTTCTTTCCTTGACTCCTGCAATAGCTTCTTGAGGGGTCCCATTTCTTTCTCCATCTTTAGCCTAATCCCCAGCCAGTAGAAAACCTGAATGGGCTTCTTATTATTGCCAGAATAAAACCCAGTGTCTTTATCATGGTCCTCAAGGCCTCATGTGGTCTGGTCCCTGACTTCCTCTCTGCCTTATTTGTCTGGTTCTTCTCCTGTTTCTTGCTCTCACATCACACTGGCCTTCTTCCTATGCGTTCAGCTCTTAGAGCCTGCTCTTACCTTAGCGCTGTTGCACTTGGTTTTCTATCTGCAAGTGATGACACCCATCTGTCTCCTGCTTCCTCGGTGAGATCTTCTCTGACCACTCACCTCCTCATCTCCTTCATGAATTGCTTGAGAGCTAGTATTACCTGTGTATTTATTTATTATTTGCCTTCCCTACTAGAGTGCAAGCTTCACCAGGTCAGAGACTTGACCATTTTGTTCACTGCGGTGTCCTTGTTCCCAGAACAGCTTGTGGCACATAACACATGCTCTGTAAATATCTGTTGGCTGTCTGAATAGAGAATGAAGAAATGAGACGCGTTCTCTTTCTTCATAAAGCTTGCAGTCCAGTGGGGTGATTCCGAGGAGTAAATAGGCAAGTAGCAGGGGAAGATCCCTGATGAGAATGGAGCAGAGGACTCTGGAGCTCCATTTCTCTCCTAGCTTGTGATTGCCAGAACCATCTTTCCGAGAAGGCGAGATCTCTACTGAGACGATAATGATGAAGAGTAGTTAACCACCTCATGCAAGGCATGGACCTCTGGGTATGCCAGGGCTGATAAAGTCCGGGGAAGCTGAGCCAGCTGAAAGACTGAATGCCATTTTTGCTACTGCTTCCCTCTTACCTGAATTAATACTAGTACCTGCATTATCACTGATTTGAAGCTGAGTAAATTGTTCAACTACAATTTTGTAAGTTTGGTCCTTGGGCGGCAGTTGCCCCTGCCAAGACAATAGCTATGAAGTTGGTGACATTTATAGTCCTCAGAACTTTCCATTGGTAACACACTGGGCAGTCACATCCTTCAGGGCCAAATCGTATCTCCTAGTGGGTAACACCCTGGGCTGTGATTCCAATATGCCCACTCCCTTTACTCTGCCCTCATCTTAATGAATCATTTAGTCCTGGGGAGATTTAATTGTCTTGGATTATTAACACAATGCCCAACTTCGCAGTGATGGGGGGCGGGGAAGCCTTAACTTTAAGAAAAATGTGTTGATAAAATTAGGTCATCATTCTTTCCCCTGCTTGCCAGAAATTTTGTCACATAGTTCACTTGCAAAATATACACCCCAAGATTTACCTTTGATTTAAGTGTGCCAACACTTTCAGAATGTCCATATTTTCATTTTAAGCTTTATGAAACTGGCAGAGGTGGGAATTACCCCATTTTACATGGGATAAGTTGTTTTCCTTCCTGCTATCGATGGCATCCCTTGGTACCCATTTGAAAGCTCAGAAAGAATTAATTAATGAGACACCTCACATTGACAAATACCACATAATGGTACCCAAAGTGGGACTGTAATCATAATAATGCATTTTGCACAATAGACAGTGTTACTTTTCAGTAATTTCAGGGACTGTTCCAGACAGGTACTCGCAGGAAGATTAGACATGCCCATGCTGTTCACTTTGAATACGTGATATGAGGATTGTAAATTACATGAAACCATTAAATTTTACTTCTGTTCTGCTAAAAGGATATGAAAAACACTTCACATTCAATCTTTGGAAAACTGTGTTGCTCTTCCAGACAAGTGGTATAAACTCATGTGTTAGAGATATGGATCCCAAACTAATCTCCGAAGAGAGAGAATTGTTTGTTATGGAATTGGGAAGAAAGTGTAAGGCCTAATATGCTGAAATCAGTAAAAAAAATAAACTGTGTTTTAAAAATAAGGATTTTTCCTCATCATCTCATGTGTATTAGTGTCAAAATACAAGTCCATAACTTTTCAACAATACTCCCACTCTTCTCCAATTTGTTAATGATCAATATTATGGACTAAGTTGTGTCTCCCCAAAATTTATATATTGAAGTCCTATATACTCCATTGTGACTCTGTTTGGAAATGGGGCCTTTAAAGGTGTAATAAAGGTTAAGTGAGGGCTTAAGGGTGGGGTCCTAATCTGATAGGATTGGTAACCTTATAAGAAGAGGGAGAGACACCAGCGATCTCTTTCTGTCCACATGTGCACAGAGAAAAGGCCATGTGAGGATACAGTGAGAAGATACTGTCTGCAAGCCAGGAAGAGAGACTTCCCCAGAAACCAGTTTTGTTGGAGTTTTGATCTTGAACTTCTAGCCACCAGAAAAGGAATGTCTGTTGTTTAAGCCAACCAGTTTGTGGGATTTTGTTGTGACAGCCTCAACAAACTCATAAAATCATGTTGGGGATAGAGAGCACATACAGAATATGGGTCTTACTCTAAGGATCCTACAGTGTAGATTTAATATACTTGTAATAGTTTAAGAGTAGTATCTTTATTGGTTGCGTGCTGAAGTGTGCCATTAATTGTACACATTAAATGTGCAACTTTTAGTATGTCAATTACTGTATATTTAAATAAAGCCATTTAAAACAATGAAGAGTGCCAGACTGTTTTTTTCTATTCATCTTAATTCAAAGAACTACGAGTAAAATCCCTGGACTGCTCTCTTCTGAATATTGTAAGGTACATCTGATTAGTGACACGTGGGCCACAGGTAGGGTGACCAACTAACTGTCTGGTTTACCTGGGACTGGGGGAGTTTCTGGGATGTGGGGCATGCGGCGCTAAAACCAGGGTTGTTTCAGACAAACTAGGACACATTGGGCATTCTGGTACAGGCCTGTGCTCTGGCTGGCATGGCCACTGGGCAAGTGAGTTTGGATCCCTACCTTCAAGGGGCGAGACTTGAAAAGGGGTATTTACCGGTCAGAGTCCTGTTACGATTAAGCGATCACACTGTCATTTTGGTAGAGATATTTTAGTACAAAGAATTGCTATCTCGGGATAAAGAATTGTTGACTAAGAAACTAAAATGGCAAAAAAAAAAAAAAAAAAATTCATGAATGTATCCTAGAGTAGCAACTGCAGAAGATGGGGGCTTCCCCCAGGGTTTGGGACAAAAGGAAGAAGTTGGAGCTGTTTATGTGTAGATGCTTAATGTGCTTCGGGGTGGGGTCCCATTGGATGGGGACCCAGACTCCTGGAAGGAGTGCTAGCTGGTCAGTGCTTACCGTATCTCTGAGGGGAAGCAATGAAAACAGTCATGTAAATGTTGGAAAAACTGTGTCAAAGATTAGTTGACCATATACTTGTGGGTCCATTTCTGGGTTCTCTATTCTGTTCCATTGATCTGTGTGTCTGTTTTTGTGCCAGTACCGTACTGTCTTGATGACTACAGCTTTGTAATACAGCTAGAAGTCTGGAAACCTCATGCCTCCGGTTTTGTTTTTCTTTTTTGGAATTCCTTTGGCTATCTGGGGGTCCTTTGTGGTTCCATACAAATTTTAGGATTGTTTGTTCTAGCTCTGTGAAAAATGCTGGTGGTATTTTGATAGGGATTGCATTAAATGTGTAGATTGCTTTGGGTAGTATAGACATTTCAAGAATGTTTGTTCTTCCAACCCATAAGCATGGAATGTTTTTCCATATCTTTGTGTCCTTTTCGATTTCTTTCATAAGTGTTCTATAGTTTTCAGAGTACATATCTTTTACCTCTTTAGTTAGGTTTACTCCTAGGTACCTTATTGTTTTTGGTGCAATCACAGATGGGATCGATGTCTTGATTTCTTTTTTTGCTGCTTTGTTATTGGTGTATAGAAATGTCAAAGATTTCTACATGGTGATTTTATATCCTGCAACTTTGCTGAATTCATATATTAGTTCTAGCATTTTTTGGTGGAGTTTTTGGATTTTCTGCATAAAGCATCATATTGTCTACAGATAGTGAAGGCTTGACTTCTTCCTTGCTGACTTTTTCCTGACTTTTATTTCTTTTTTGTTGTCTGGTTGCCCAAATGTCCATCAACTGAAGAATGGATAAAGACAATGTTGTATACATATAAAATGGAGTATCACTCAGCCATCAAAAAGAATGAAGTCTTGCCATTTGCAATGACATGCATGGATCTAGAATATATTATACAAAGCAAAATACATCAATCAGAGAAAGACAAATACCATACAATTTCATTCATATGTGGAATGCAAGAAACAGAACAGTGAACATATAGGAAGGGGGAAAAAGAGAAGAGAGAGAAAGCACAGGAGACTCTTAAAAAATTTTTTTAAAACAATTATTCATTTTTGAGAGACAGAGGGAGACAGAGCACGGGCAGGGTAAGGGCAGAGAGAATGGGAGACACAGAATCTGAAGCAGGCTCCAGGCTCTGAGCTGCCAACACAGAACCCGATGTGAGGCTCAAACCCATGAGCCGGGAGATCATGACCTGATTTGAAGTCAGACACTTAACCAACTGAGCCACCTAGGTGCTCCCAAAAGAGACTCTTAAGAACAGAGACCAAACTGAGGGTTGATGGAGGGAGGTGGATGGGGAATGGGCTAGATAGATGATGGGCATTAAGGAGGGCACTTGTGATGAGCACTGGGTGTTGTATATAAGTAATGAATCACTGTATTCTACTCCTGAAACCAATATTGCACTGTATGTTAAATAACTAAAATTTAAATAAAAATAAAAAAGCACAAAGAAAAAAAATGTTGGGAAAACTGCAAACTGGAAACAAATGACCACTACCAGAGCAAAGTGCTGCGGCCATGGTGAAGAAGCCCTGCTCGAGTGAGGCACATTGGAGCAAGAGTCAGGTGGAGTGACAATGTCCCTTCTCACTCTTTGATCCTGGCAATCTCCCTCTCGAACCTGGGGTAGTGCCCAGCAGGGAACACCAGGCAAAGCAGATATCAGTTCAGAGGGTCCCCATTCAGCATCACAAAACAGAATATAGAAGGTTGGCTTGTAGATGAGATAGACTCTTAGTAACTGACCCAGTGGGGGGATTCATGAAACATGGGTAAGGTGATAAAAGGCACTGGACAGTACCTGAATGACAATCATCCACTACAAAGTCTACGCACTCCACTCCAAGAGAGGAGAGCTGGGCATCCTTAGCCCTCAGTCAACAACTGCTGTGTAGAGGGGGAGCCGCTGGCTAGGAGTGCTTGAATACACATAGCAGTGACATCTTGCAGCAGGAGAGGAGGCAAGAATAGAAAATTTCGTATTACCGAGGACATGATGTATAGACGCAGACCGTCTGTGTATTTTATAATATTAAAAGCAACAGGGAGGGGATAAAGGTACCACACTAAGTGCTCTGTTATATGCTGGAAGCCACATCATTTAATCATTAGGATGTTGCTAGGATGGAGGTATTTTTGGTTATTTTATAAAATAAAGTCTTCAGAAAGTGAATTAACTTGCTCTGGGTCACATCATTGTGTATCCAAGTAATCTGTGGAGCAAGAATTTTATTCCAGATGTCTGGGTTTAAACATTTGCCCCAATATTATCACGTGGCCTCATTGTGCAAGTTACAAAACACAAATAACCCATGGCGGTAATGAATACTTACAATAGTCTGAAAAAACAGCAAGGTTATGATTCTAGACCTTCTCCTCTTTCTCCCATGCCCACAGAGGTGAGGGGTCCCTGGAGGCAGCAAGGGCAAACATGGAGACACCATAGAAATAAAAATTAGAAGGAAAAGTAAAACTGTACCATCCAGTGAACAGAGGAGTTTCCTCCCAGAACCCCCCTTTTGTTTAGGTCCAAGGATGTGAGATACCCCGCTGGAGCAGTGGAATGACATGAATCTAGGAGTCCTGGGGGAAGCAACTTTATTGGGAATAATTTGGGGGGGGGTGTGATTTCTTACTCTTTATTTTAATTGTTAATATTAGATAGGTGCCCAGTTTGGGACTGGGTTTGTCTTCTGCAAAGGGAGCAGAAGCTAGAAAACTAAGGTCAGGTTGGGCTGGGCCGTAAGGGATCGGCTCTAGGAGACATGGTTCTGCCTAACTCACCGGGTTCTAGGTGAGGATAACTTTGAGGTTTCTACATTGACTGGCCCAATCCATAATGATAGGTAGACCTTCCTGTGTAGTCAGGAAGAGCCACTTGGCTGAAATACCCAAGAACCTCACAACAGAAGAATTTCCTATCATGCTTGCTAAACTCCATTTAAGAAAGCATGAAAGGATGAGTCACATTTTATTGTATTTTATTGTTAAATGTTTATTTTGAGAGAGGGAGATACAGCCTGAGCGGGGGAGGGGGAGAGGGAGAGAGAGGGAGAGTGAGAATCCCAAGTGAGGATCTCTGTGTTGACAGCACAGAACCCAACATGGGGCTCCATCCCACAAACCATGGGATCATGACTTGAGCTGAGATCAACAGTTGAATGCTTAACTGACGGAGCCACCCGGTCACCCCTGATGAGTCACATTTTAGAATGGTCTCCCAACCATGTATGTGGATTATTGGATGGTTCAGATTCAGCCAGATGAGAAATTCATGGATGTGGAATATTTTAATCACCGGTGGTGCCAGAGTACTAAACAAAGATACCTGCTTTAACTGGTTGGAGAAACTTATTAATCCCTGCTATATTACTTCCTGTGTAATAGTCACATCTCCTTCTCTCCCTCACTTATTCCTCCCCTTAAATGTCCCTGAGTGGAAAATTTTGTGGATGGAGGGCACTGCATGTATATTTGCTGTGTCACCTCCCTTTCTTCTTGAGAGTTGGCCTGTCTACTGAGATAGAATGTTCTCCCTCATTTGCAGCCATAGTTAGCCTAGCAGGGAGGCCCTGTTCCTGTGGTCCAGGCCTGGAGGCCAGGAGTCCTGCAGCGGTTCAGATATGAGTCATCCTACGTTTGGGATGCAGCATTAGAAAGTTGCTTATACTAGACACAGGACATGTTATCCTATATTAGCTTTATCAGCAATATTGGCAATATTTTGCTTATCTATCTGCCTGTTTTGTCTTCATTTTAAATTGGTTTATAACTTGCAAGAAGGAGGGGTAGAATTTACCAAATCTCCTTGAATCTGAATAATACAAAAAAACCCCACATATTCTTTCTTTTTCCAGATTTTACTTGGAAATGATATTCTATAATTTTATGCCAAAGATATTAAAAAAAAAAGAAAAGAAAATGTATCTTGTTCTTTCTGGACAATGTGTATAATTATTTGTTTTCTCTCTTTCTCTCTCTCTTTTTTTTAGCTCACCTACATAGGTTTTTATTTTTTTTGTTCAATATTCAGGATTCTTACCCTCATACATAGGAACTAATTCATGACTGCAATTATAATATTGTATTGTTCCTTGGTAATAAAAGCTGTATATAAACTATTATTTTACCAAATCACAGATCTTTAAAACCTTCTAAATAAACTAAAAATTTTAAAGGAATGTAGATTATACAAAAGTAGAGTTTTTCTTATTATTTGTTACCTTAAGCATTTCTTGTACTTGGGGAAAGTATGTTTATTTATTTATTTTTTTTTTTAAATTTTTTTTTCCAATATATGAAATTTATTGTCAAATTGGTTTCCATACAACACCCAGTGCTCATCCCAAAAGGTGCCCTCCTCAATACCCATGCCCCACCCTCCCCTCCCTCCCACGCCCCATCGGGGGAAAGTATGTTTAAAAAGATCACCCATCATCTCATTGTTGAGAGGTGATCGCTGCTAACATTTTCATATATCTCTTCCTAGGCTATCTTCAATATATGAACACAGAACACACACACACAAAACACACACACACCAGAACACATACACACAACACATGCAACGCACACACACACACACAGACACAGACACACATGCCACAGTCTACTATCTTTCAGAGAAAGAAATTTAATCCCAGAGAAGTGGTTGGTTATCAGACTAAATCAAGTCTTTTGTTGTCAATGTGAGATAAAAATCAGAGCCCTTACATCAGTTTTTTGAAATGGCTCAAGAAATCTTTTTTAGTGAAATACCCTTAAATATTGAAGGATCAGTAAATTGGCATTAACTTTTTAAAAAGTGCTAACTGGAAGTCTGTTTTGACTACATGCTCTCCAAGGTTCCTCATTAAAATGATAAATACCAGAAGCAGGATGGTGATTTAGTGACAGCCCTAGGAGAGAAAGGTAAATCTCACCAGGATAACACATTTTGGGGGACCACGCACCAGTGCACTTTGGAGAAGTTGCAGCTTACCGTAAGAGACAAACTGCGAAGGTACTGCTATTTCTCAGAAGGACAAAGGATGAGAGGAAAACTGGATTAAATTAGGTCAATTGGGAGATCGTATCTTAAATGACATCTGACAGAGAATTCTGTGTGGAAAATGTACTATCACCAGACGTAGAATGATTTTATGATTTGTATTTTTCAGTTGGATCATGATACAGAAAAATGCCATATTTAAGCCCGGCGGAATGGTGTTTAGAGCTGCAACGTGTACAAAGTACCTCTCCCTACAGTCTACTTCCTCACCATATTGAGTCTCAGTCTCTAAACCACTTTCAATCTGACAATGCTAGGCAAAGAATTCTAAATAAAGAGGAAGAAACACAAATACATCACAATTCAATTGCGTTGGGTATTTTTCACCTATAGAATGCCATGTGCTTTCTAAGTCTTGTTTTTGTTTTTACTTTTTGCCATATATGAATAGCTTTGTAGTTATAACTTAATTTTATATAGCCAATGTTTCAAAAATATTTGAGATCTTTTCAATGGTCATTCATGGACCTTCATTTGGATATTGGGCAGCATACGTTCATTGTCCAGAGGCTGATAACTGCTCCAAACATTATTCCAGGAGTTATCTGCTGATGTGACCATATGTAGTGGGTGTAGCATTTGCTGGGTTCATTAGGCAGAATTATTCTCTTCCTTCAGGACTGATGCATCTTAGATGGGCATCTTGATCGGAATGCTGTAGAAAGTGGATTGAATAATCTGTTTTATAATACAATGGAGAATGGTATTTTTATCAATTAAAAGCATATATATATGCTTTTTTTAAAAAGTAGCTTCATGCCCAGTGTGGAGTCCAATGCAGGGTTTGAACTCATGACCATGAGATCAAACTTAAGCTGAGATCAAGAGTTGGATGCTTAACTGACTCAGCCACCCAGGTGCCCCAGCACATGTACATTGTTTTTAAATGCTATTTTTTTTTCTGAGAATATTTATAAATAAATGTATATTTATTATAGACTGGGAAATTACAGAAGAAAAAGCTCTCAGGAGAAACTTTAGTCTTGAATGGTCACAGCCTAAATCCTGGATCACCACCGAGTATGTGTTAAGCCTTCTATGGCTAAACACACACACACACACACACACACACACACACACACACACACGCAATTTCACATAAACATGCAAGCATAAGTTTATGGTCTATACTATTTATAACTTTTTAAGTCATCCTTTGAAATGTGAACATTTATCCATGTCATCAAATATTCTTTTAAAACATAAATTGTAATGGAGGACGAATATCCCTTGCTATGGAGTTTTCATCATATTTATGTTTGAAATTTAGGCCATCCCATCTATAAGTTGTTTCTCTTTCTCTTCTTTGTAACTAGCCCTATGGTAAGTATCTTTATCAATAAATAATCGTCTATTTATCTTTGACTACTTCCTCACAGTAAATCACTAGCAGTAGAATTAGGAAGGCAAAGATCATGAAGATATATTAGGGACCTTAATGAATACTGGTGTATTTCCCATCAAGAAGAATGTAGCAGATAACACTTCTACTAGCTGCATATAAAAATCCACTTTCTCATAACTTCATTACGACCAAATATTACCCTGAACTATAAAAATAATTGCTTATATGATGGGTTAGGAATGCCACTCTTGGTTACAGCGCCTTTCTTTGATATGCATATCATTTGAACTCTGAGAAATATTTTCATTGTCCATGTATATTTTTCCTTTTGTACATCAGGTCTTCACATTTTGCCAAACTTCCTACTGGCATATACGTGCCTTTATGGAAGAGGATTTTATATATTAGGAATAATGACCCATTGTCTGTTATTTATGGTGTTACCAATTTCCTTCTGGTTTGTGCTTTTCAGATCCTGCTTTTGGCAGCTTTTGTTGCATAAACATTTTAAATTGTTATGTCATCAAGCCCATCGATCTTTTACTTTATGTTCTCTTTTTTTATCTCTATGCTTGGAAATGCTTTCCCTGCTCTGAGACAGACATTTATCTGGTACAACACATAAAACAGTGTTTTACAACCGGTGCTCTTTTTAGTGGTCTCTTTTGGAAGTCTGGTGAGTGAGCGAGCAGGGATGGGGTGCGGTGGGGGGGTGGGCGTGGCCAGCAAGCAAGGTGTGGGGGAAAGGAAGTGGGCTCGGTGAGTGAACAAGGTGAAGGCGGAAAGGTAGGAGAGGAGTACTGCGAAAGCTGAGGAGGAGATGCCGCTGAGACTTTCACTTCTGTTCATGCTCCGAAGGCTTTTCTTCTTCCCATTAAGTACAAGCAGCGGAGACCAGTGAGAGGAAGGAAGAACAAATCAGTGTGCTGTGAATGACTGTCCTTTGGGAGGACTGGAGGATGAGTTGTATCTGTCACTGTTGCAGCCTCTGGCATTCCTCTTGGGCACCGTCCCTCGCAAGCAGCCTGGGGTCTCTGCTAGCCCCTCTGCTTGCTTCTTATCCAGTTGGGAATGGGAGGGGGCACCGGGGGAGAGAGATAGGTGCACAGAATACAAGGTCAGCATCTTGAGTTGGATAGTTTATGAGAGGGAAAGCCATTCTTCAGGGTCTCCCACTTACCTCCACCTGCTCATCTTCCTGCCTTTGCTGAGCCAGAAGTCAAAACACATGTTCCAGGCTTTCACTCACAATAAGGGATACAGCACTAATGGGAGCTTCCAGGTGAGGGAGGGATCATCACTCAAGAATGAAATGTAAGGGATCAACCAGAAAAGACTGGAAATCTGGGTGATGTAGAATTTTTGCCCCCAGGTGGCCATCTGTGCCTCCCATGAGGCTGGTCTTGTCATCCCGATCAAAACTGAAATCACCATCAAGATAAATAAGGCTTGATCTTGGCAGCCATGATCAGAGAATGATCTTTGTGCCGTGGGAGTTATTCTTGGGATTATGCACGTAATCAGTGGAGAAAATAAGAATTGGGGAACAGAACAGTGTTAGAGTAGATATGCCACATTTACTTTCCCTTAAGTGGCTGAGGTCCTTGCAGAGTATTTAGCTGAGTCCTCCTTTAGTGTGAGAACAAGGGAGAGCCTTTGATGTTGGAAGGCAACTGTCTCTTGTACTTATTTGTACCTGTTGTGTTGCAGAAGGGATAAGGCACAAGCTGGTCTTAACCAGCAAAGGTCCCAGGAAAGGGAAAGGGACAGCACTGGTGTGCATACCACTCTCCATATCTGTCAGAATCTGACACTAGACGTACGAGATTTCTCCATGTATTTGTATCAGTTCATTTATCTGGCTCAGGAGAGGATAGATCTTTATAGGAATTGGAGCATATGTTTAGGAGGGTCTGATTTAAAACACAGATTTACTGGAGAGGGATAAATTCACCCTGGGGCTCCTGCACAGATATCTCCTCCCAAAGGTCTTTGTAGATGTTGCTGGTAGAGAAACTCCTACACCTTCTTCACTCTTGCATGAGTAGGGTTAACCATCCCAGGGTGTGTGGAGCTGGAGATTCATCGTTGTGGTTCCCAATAACTCTCTTGAATTCTGATGCATATTCCTACTCTGGTCAAGCCCAGTGTCCTGGGTGAGGTAAGGACTGAGGCAGCAAGTCAAGAAGCAGACTTATGCGGGAAGCCAGAGAGTAGGCACATGCCTTTTGCTTTCCAGGGGTGGTAACTGGAGAGCAGAAAGATAAGCCATGCAACTACATAATTTATTACATATATTGATTTGACCTGAGGAAGTGGGAGAAACTATAGGCCAGCGGAACCCAGAAGCTCTCGAAGAACACAGGCTCCTGGGCTCTTTTATACATAATTTATCTTCTTTATGTCTTCCTTCTTTTTTTGTGGCTGAAAACCTCCATTGTCTCCCCTGACCTTTCTCCATGGTGCAGCTGGCTAGATAATTAGAACTCTACTTCTAATTAGTCTTTATTTAATTTACATGTAGATTTATTATCATAATATCGTTATCATAAAGTAACATAGAATGGAGTAAACACTCTAAACTACTCTACAGCTATAGCCTTACTTAGTGACATACTATTCTTGGCTCACCTTACCTGCTTTTGTGATCCAAAGAATGAAAACTATTTTTTCAATTCTGCATGTTTTCTCTCCTTTTTTTTTTTTTTTTTTTTTTGTTTGGTCTCTCCATCTGGACATAACCTAGCTCATTAGTACAGTTTCCTTTGAAATTGCTAATTTAACTCTTCCATGCCCACTACATTCTACCACAGAATAGTAGGCTATATTTCTTAAGCTTTATTTCATACTGGAATCACCCCTGGAGGTGAGACCCAAGCTTCAGTGTTTGTTTGCAGCTCTCCAGGTTGTTTAAATGGGCAGCCTATGGATTTGAGAGCCAGGGGACCAGACGCTTGCTACTCAAAGTGTGTGCCTCAGACCAGCAGGGTGGAACATCACTGGAGCTTGCTAGAAACGCAGAATCTCAGGTACCACTCCCATCTTGCTAAGACCAAATCTGCAAGGAAATGAGATCCTCGGGTAATTCATAGGCACGTTGATAATTAAGAAGACTAAACCCTGTCTCCAATCACTATGTCACAATCCTTTCCATCCTCTTCAGCCAAAGATCAATAGGAATACACCTGAGTCATACCAGGTTAAGTTTATTTATTTAGTTACAATGTGAGAAAGTGCACCTCAGGGAAACCAGGGGGGCATCTAGGTAAGAGGGAGTTGGGAGACTGGGAGAAGCTTATTATAGGATTGGGGATTGCTTCCACCTTGCCTTCCTGGTAGCACCCAATGCAGAACTTGTCTCTGCTCTCTTGAACTCTTCTGGGGGACAGGTATTTATGGCATACACAGAACAGTGTAATTCAACAGTGAGGGATGCTGGTCAAAGAGGGGAAGAGCTCTGATGTAAGCAAGCCAGTATATTTACAGTGTTTAACTAACAGTGAGCCACATCACACATGGGCTTACGTTAAGCTGAGTGACATAGTGCTATAAAGAGTTTTTTTGGTAGCAACAACTCGACACATTAAACACTGATCTTGACCACTCTTGCCCTGACTTCAAGAAAACCTTGCCAACCTGAGCTGGCCCTGCCGAACAAGCAGGCAGGCTCACCTCCAAGAAGCGCAGAATGCAGTTGTCAGGGGTTGAGTGGAGGGGAAATGAAAAGTTGCTGATCAATGGGTGTAAAATTTCAGTCACGCAAGATAAATGAGTTCCAGAAACTTGTTGTATGGGATTATGGCCATAGTTAACAATATTGGATTGTGCACCTAAAAATCCAGGAGGGTAGATCTCGTGTTAACTGTTCTTACCCAATAAAATAAAAACAATAAAAGAAATTTGGAAGGAAAAGTAGGGGTCTCTAGATGAAGAGTGTTATGAGGGAGTTCAGAGACTATTCCAGTGTGGGAAGTTACCCTTGTTCTCTCTCCACAAGGAAGGAGCCCCTGGATGCATCTCCCCTAAAGACCGTGATGTTTTTGAACTTAGGGCCTGAGGTCCAGTTTCACCTGACGGTTGTTGGCAGGACCTGAAGACAAACTCCAGTGGCATTAGGGATGTCCTGTAGAAGATGGCAGGGTGGCAGAACTGCTTAAGAGATGACTTTGGCCGTGTCCAGAGCCTCACCTCCTCCGTATTTTCTGTGGGAACTAGAATTCTAGGTTTCCCATGGCAGCAGATTACCTAGGGCAGGTCCGGATGTCCAGGCAGCTCCCACTGGATCTCCTAAAAGACAAAAGGGTTCCATATGAAAGCTTTGGGATGGGCTTTCTGTTAGGGGCGAGGCATGGGCCACATCATGGCACCGTGTAGACCATCAAGGTCAGAAGGTTTCACAGGCAGTGCTACTTGAGGTCTTGGGCTAATTTGCCAACAGCAAATATTACATCAGCGATAAAGCCAGTCCTGACATCCTGGATCTCTGTAACTGGACATCATCCAGAAGTGGATGTGCTCCACACATGCAACCTCACCTCTTCCACAGAAGCTGACTTTCCTTCCCTTTCTACCAGTAATAGAAGAAATGAGACAGAAGCTCAGGAGAAGAGGGAGGAGAGGGGAAGCATTAAGAGCGAGCAGCTATTATTAATAGAGAAATATGGCTGCTTTCTGATCAGATACAGGCAATCCCACAGCAGCCTTGCAGTGCCCATGGCTTACACCACTCCAGTTATCACCGAGGTTCAGCATCAGCTTGTCAAAGACAGTCCACAGTGTTTTTAGTCTATCACTTAATCAGTTATCAGACTAACCATCTAATAATCAAGCACATCTATTTTTTTATATTGCCCAAACAGCTATCCATGTAATTTTTGTCAAACACCTGGCTAAAGGCAAGACCCAGTATCCTGAAAGAAAGCTATGGTCTCTGACTGCTGCTTCCTAGGCATTGCCCTTTTCTCTGCTGAGTGATTACAAAACACTCAAATGCTTTCTTATCAGGGACTTATACAGTGGTGATTATAGCTACGATAACTGAGTTTTGCTCTACCCTGGGCGCTTTACAAAGATCTCATTTTATTTACTGTCAGACCTCTAGGTGGGGACAGAGTCCCAGAAACTTGCAGATTTTTTAGCCGGGTTTGGAGACTCAGAACCAGGATCTGGGCTATAGGACCTTGTGGAAGGTGTGGTCTGAGTGAAAGTTGTTTTACGTGTGGCCGTTATTTCCATCATGCTTCGTAGTCTGGGGCTCACTACAGACTCTTTCTGGGTTTATGCCTCCTCTCTGTTTCCCTCACTACCTTTCTGGTTTCTTTCTCACTAGGATATTTGTGATGATGTAAATGTAGTTTCATTTTCAAATGTCTCCCCTGCTCTTTCAGCTGTGTTTCCTTTTAAAGTCTTTGCAATGGACCAATTTGCTCTTTTGATTTTTTTGAAATCTATTTTTACCGAAGTCTTTGGAACAGCTGATGACTCTCAGTGTTCTCTTTCCTTTTCTCTTTCTTCTTTAGATTAAAAATTCCCTGTTTCTAGTCTAACGGAGTGATTTGTAACATCCCCCAAGTTATACGGTGTCAAGATTAGACATAGAGTGTGTTTTAACATTATTATGCATCATTAGTTGTTATAACTTCTAAAAGATGATTCTTCCCCCTCCAAATGAGATCTTCCTGAAGCTGAAAAGTCCCACGAGAGGTTTTAGAATGCAAGGTCTTAGACTCTTGACTGTGGGGCCCGGCTGCATGGTTTCAATGGTCAGCTGCACTTAGTATCAGCTGCATGATTCGGGGGAGTCTCTTTACCTCTCTATGTCCCAGTTTCAGCATCTGCAAATGAGAGCAAAATATCAGCCTCAACCACTGACATAGTAATTGGGAGCACTAAATGAGTTATGCCATGCAAAGCATTTAAAACAGTGACTGGTGAAATTCAGCACACCAGTGATGCATCCCATAAATGTGTGTTGAGTGCCTGTCAAGTCCCAGATATTGTTCTAGGTACCAGTGAGAAAACAAATACATGTGTATCTTAGCTAGTGTTGACAACTGTCGTGAAGAATGATGGAGCAGAGAAAGGAGATGGGCACACCCACACACATTTCTATATGAGATTTATTTTAAGGAACTGGCTCACACAACTATGGAATTGTGGGGGCTGGCAAGTCTGAACCCTGTGGGGCATGCTGGAAAGTCAGGGAGGAATTCAGGTTATAGTCGTTAAGTCCAAAATTTGTGGGACAAGTCGGCAGGCTAGAGACTCAGGCAGGGTTTCTATTTAACACTTTTGGGGCAGAATTTGTTCTTCTCTGGGAAACCTCAGTTTTGTTGTTAAGGCCTTCAGACTGGTTGGATGAGACTCACCTACATTATCAAGGGTAATTGTTACTTAAAGTCAACTGATTGTAGATGTTAATCCTATCTACAAAATACCTTCACAGCAGCATCTAGATTAGCATTTGTCCAAACAACTCATTACCGAAGCCTAGCAATGTTGACCTATGAGTCAGCCACCACAGGAGAGGTATGTTCCCTTCTGTTAGAGGGTCAGACGTGAGCTCTCTGAGGAGGTGTTATATGAAATGAGATCCAAATAAAGTTGAAAGAGGGAGCGTGCAGATACTGGAGACACAAAACCAGAGAGGAGCATCCTTGAGATGGGGGAATCTAAATACACATTGGCTGTCATTGGTAAGGGTCTCCCACTTACCTATGTGTTGATAATAATTTTGCATCTTTTTGGGGGGGGTAAGTTACTCCATTTCCATCATATCTCTTAAAATCTTCAGATTTATACATTAACCCATTCAGTTGCTTGAAGTATCTCATTGAAAGTATCATATAGGGGCGCCTGGGTGGCTCAGTCGGTTAAGTGTCCGCCCTCAGCTCAGGTCATGATCTCATGGTTTGTGGGTTCGAGCCCCGCATCGGGGCTCTGTCCTGACAGCTCGGAGCCTGGAGACTGCTTCGGATTCTGTGTCTCCCTCTCTCTCTCTGCCCCTCCCCCGCTTGTGCTCTCTCTCTCTCTCTCTCAAAAATAAATAAAAATGTTAAAAAAATTAAAAAGAAAGTGCCATGTAAAAGGATAAAGTGATGACATGTGATCACTTGCGAAGTCCAGCTTCTGCGCATCATAATGACGCCCCCTAGTGGTGCTCACTTACTTTGTTTCCACCACAGGAAGTTTTGTTTCGCCCTGGAATCTTCGTACAGAGTATCCGTATTATTAAGATGATTCAACAAGAAATCAGACTTGGGTGACATTTTAGAATTGTTAACATTTGTCAGGAATCCTCACAAACGCACAGCACACACCTGAGTGTGCACACGTTCACACGCCCACACACCCACGTACTTGCTCTTCCTCCCTGCAGTAGTCTTTTCTGTGGTCTTAAATAACCTCATGTGTTCCCAAAAGACCGTCCTTGCTGTTCCCTTACTGTTTGGCTCAACACGCATTGCAGATTTGGAGGTGTCTTCCCAGGGATAATGCCGAAGATTGGGCGAGTTTGTTTGTTGTTGCTTAAACTGAGAGAATGTTTAACTTCTGGAGGATTTCTGCTAAGACTCTCTGCTTTCTGCCCATTAGAGCTTTCTTTCATGTCTCTTCAGCCTGGCTTGCCTGTGAGGTGTTGTGGCTCTGAGGTCGGGGGACAGCTCTTCATGCTGGGAAATTCGAAAACAGTGGGGAGCCTTGTCTTATTCTATGTGGCATGTAACCTTTCACATTATTCTAATAAAAATGACATTTATGATTGCAGCCTTCTGTGAACTTTCAGAAGGCAGTTGTAATAAAATTGCTGCCTGGATTTTAGATAGCGTCTTTAACTTTGAATTGTGTTAACAATATGCCAGAGCCAACGAGATACTGATGCAAAGTTTTCCTTTACCACTCAGAATGCAACCTTGATATTAATGTTTTCTGTCCACCCTGAGTTAAAATCTGTAAAATTCTAGAAAACAGAACAAGTTTTGAAAAAAATGAAAGGTCATATCATAGGAGGGTTTTTTTGTTTTGTTTTGTTTTGTTTTGTTTTGTTTTTTTCTGGGTGAGGTTTGTAGCATAATTTTGTTTCTCCAAAGGATCGAGATGGTGCCTACTGGAGCTTACCTGAACAAACTCTCTGAACCTTTTGAAATTACCCCTTCAGTCTGAAATCACCTCTTCTGAAGGATCAGAATTTTATGCCTTGGTTACCTGGAAGCTGACGTTTCCCCCGAGTCAAAAGGATATGTTGAGGTTTTTAAGCAGGGGTTCACTCCTCTGATATTAATGAACCACAGTGACCACCCACATAGCTTCCATGTTTGTTAGCTTTACACAGACACGTCTGTGGTAGCATCTAAACATCAAACTGTAAGCACCCATTGATACTGAATGTCATTTGATCAGTTGCTTTCATGGTATCTTAAAAACAGAATCAAACTCACCTTTATCTTCCCTATTTTGTCCGTTTCAGATTGCCTGTCAGAGCTGCCCTGGATTTTTCAATGAGATCAATTAATTGGTCTGCCTCTAAGACTTGCTTTAGGTTTGATCACAACAGTTATACCCTCCATGATGTTCCCAGTTGTTTTGCGATCCACGAAACATGCCCTACGGATGCTTTTGTCCTAAGCTCACATAGTCCCCTTAGGAAGGTCATGCTCACAATTAATGATTCCAAAGGCCTTTGGCACCTGAGATACTTGGCATTCTGTGAAATAAGATGTATTTTTATGCTGTTTCTCATTAATTATTACTGGAGTGCTGGAATGGTTTTCCCTAAATGGTTTTGGTGAATGTTGCGATCATGTTTTTTCTCCAAGTCCTGCATTTTATGAGAAAGCTGAGTAATTTGAGTAAGACCCGAAGCCTGAATCGTGGCCTCTTAATACTTGCAGGGAAAGTTTTACCTCTTCATTTAAACTGGCCACAAATCCGTATTTCTTCTCTCTCTTTTCTCCTATGTTTGTCAAGAATGGCTCTCTTCAAACTCAGCCAAACCTCCTAAAGGAAATTACAGTGAGAAGGGAGGGGAGAGGTGACAGTTATCAGCTCACAATATGACAAGAGCATCCGTCATGTCTGCTTTGAGGCCAGGGTCTAGGTAGAGGGAAAAAGGAATAAAGCAAATAGAAGTACGGAGGGCTTAAATGGTGTCTCAGTAAGCACAGCGGTTGTTAACCTCTGACTGGGACCCTGTTTCCTTTGCCCTCCTTACACCTGAGGTTGTCATCAGGTTTCTTCCTGGACCAGGGAGAGGTGCAAAGCTCTCCCATCAACAGCTCCTTTGGGTTCTCTCTCATGATTTTAATTTTTAATGTTTAATAAGAACTTTTATTACCTTAGCTAGCATGATGTTTCATGATCAAATAGTTATTCAAGGATATGCCATTCACCATGAGAAGAATATGCTCTTTGTTGAGGCTGGCCCAAGGGCAAGAAAGTGATTAATGACAGTCTTGAATTCAACCTGTGGGCTAGAGCCAAGCTGAGCTCACCAATAGCCTAAATTGAGCCATCATAACCAACCTGCAGAAATATAAGGAAGAAAAACAATGCTGTTATAAACCACTGAATTTGAGGGTGTTTTGTTACATGAGGTTATTACAGCGATAGCTGACAAATACAATCACAAATTGAGGAAACATTGATGTTCTTATGACACATATTTTAATTTTGACAAATTGTTATCAGACTTCTAGTTTTTCACAAATTTATCTAGATTGTAACTCTTTGGAAGTCAGAAACAATATCTATTTGAATGGTGGTCTTCAAATAAATATTGGCCATTAAATCAATGCTCAATAAAAATTTACTGACAGTGAAGTATGAAACTGTCCTACTTTCTTTTTATGAAAATTATTCTATCACTTTAGCTGATAATTACTAATAATTTCTTTACCTTTTCTGCAGTTACGATCTCAATTACTAGTGTAACTCAGAAAGTTACCAAACTCTATTTTGAGACACAATCTCGAAGGACTTTGCAGGTCTGATAAGGTCTTAGCCTCTAATTAATTAGCATCCCTGTGAAACACCAAAGCTAGAATAGAGAATAACATTGCACATTTCTTTTCTGTTTATGCTTGTTAGCCAGAAAATAGATCACTCCTCAGGTCTGACTCAGTTATTTGCCAAACTCCATTTTACCCATTGGAGACAAATGGGCATGCTTCTTGAATGAACCACTAGCTTATAATGGCATTCTGGGAAGTAATCATTAGAAAGCTTCAGCTGTATTAAGAAAAAAAAAACATGGTGTGGAAAAATTTGAACTACTTTAATTAGAGAATGCTTTGTCATAAAATTAGTTTTTGCTTCTCTTGAAATATCAGCTTATTCTCTGTATTACACCAGCATTTATTAAATGAAAATCAATACTGGATATGCAAAAAGAAACTTTGGTTTTAGGTTTTCTATCTTTGAATCATGTGACTGTATTCCTTCTTTAAAATTTTTATATAATTTAATGTAAAGTTTATGACTTAGGATAGAAACTAAATTGGGGAGCTCAGGCAGAATTTCACACCTTTACACGATTTACATAATTTTATATGCTTAGCATAATAGCTGGTATCTTATGACATTTAGTAAATATTATCTGAAAGTAACATTTTCGGGTGAGGTAAAATCTTGACCCTAAAGCCTTACCTAATGTCTACTTGCTGATTTTGTTGTTCATAGCTATTGCTTTATTTTAGGCAATGGCATAATTTATGTTTAAATGTTATTATTAGGGAAGAGAATTAGCAAGAATATAGATGATTTATATACTGATTGCATGACAAGAAATTGGTTTATTAGTATCATAAAAAGGAGGAATACAGATGTAAATCCCGTTTGGATTTCTGTACAACTCTTCACATCATTGTTAAACAGCTTATTAATATTGACGTGAGGTCATCTCAGTTGGCATCAATTTTTATCATTTTGTAAAAGTAAGCCTTGGGAAGGTCCAATTTCAGAAAACATCCTAAAATGGAATTCTTAAGTTTCCAATGAGCAGGCAATAATATAAGTACCTAATTCAATTTTCTGTTCTTACCATGTATGAGTGTGTTTTGAACACCCAGCTATATCTCTCCATGGGCAGGTGCAACGGGTTGAGGGGGATGGTTATCTCTGAGAAGCATGTACTGAGAATTAATTAGCTAATGGGTGAAAAGTGCTCTCTTTATTTGTTAACTGCCATTTATTGAAATCTGGGGTTATAAGAAAAATATATACATGGGGTGCCTGGGTGGCTTTGTCAGTTAAGCATCTGATTCTTGGTTTTGGCTCAGGTCATGATCTCATGGTTCTGTGGGATCAAGACCCATGTCGGGCTGTGCTCTGACAGTGCAGAGCCTGCTTGGGATTCTCTCTCTGTCTCTCCCCTGCTCATGCTCTCTTTGTATCTCAAAATAAACTTTAAAAAAAGAAAAAAGAAAAAAATATATATTGCTGCCTCTTGTATATTGTCTTTTATTTCTTATGATCTTGAAAACCTCTCTCCCTCATCCTTATCCAGTTAATTTTATCATTGCATTGAAGATCTGCCTGCATGAAATTTATTTTTTTAATGACTTAGAAGATTAATTAGGATGAACAGAGTATATTACTTTTCCTCTTGAGTAGGTAGAAAATGAGGTCAGCAATCGAAGTCTTGGCTGACTTCATTTTGTGTACTGTGAACCCAAGAGGCTCTACTCTTGAACCGAGGGATCAGTCTTTTTGGCTTCTCTGAGAAGCATGAGGGCACACATCATCACTATCTCAGCTCCAGAGCCGTCACTCGGCCAAAATGAGAGAACAGCTTGAAGGTTTGCCCCTCCTTTCCATTGCAGTGTCCTTCTTTCTTCAGGCACTCAATTACTTAAATTACAGAATTGGCAGTGGCTTTTCAATTTTAGAAAGCTAATTGAATGTAGTCTTATAAGATGCAAGACCTGTGATGCTCCAGGCCCAGGAAGTAGAGGAGAGGGAATTCAGTGTGTGTGTGTGTGTGTGTGTGTGTGTGTGTGTGTGTGTGTGTGGCAGGGGGTGGGGATGGGGGTTGTTGCTGCCCTGGAAATTTCTGTTTTGGATCATTTATAAAGGAAGTATGGTAGTCCACTGCTGGAGTCCACTTATTGATAATATGGATGATAATATTGAAGATAAGGTAGTTGTAAATAAAGCAACATTAGAGCTTGTAGTAGTGTTTTGGCTCAGGCTACTATAGTAACAAAGTACCATAGACTGTGTGGCTTCAACAACAAACATTTATTTCTCACGGTTCTGCAAGCTGGAAGTCCTAGATCAGGGTGCCAGCATGAATGGCTTCTGCTGAAGGCCCACTTCTGATGAGGGTTAAAGACTGCCTTGTGTACTCATATGGCAGAAGGAGAGTGAGCTAGCCCTCTGGCGTCTTCTTATAAGGGCTGTAATTCCGCGTGTTGGCTACACCCTCATGACCTAATTACCTCCCAAAGGCCCACCTTCAAATATTATCACATTGAAGTTAGAGTTTCAACGTATGGAGTTTGGGGGACACCGATGTTAGGTCTATTGCAAGCAGGAAAAGACAACAACCGTTTCAAAATCCCAAATAGTACTTTATAAACACACACACACACACACACACACACACGCACGCACACACACACACGCAAATATGTATATGTCACCACATTGGATGATTTTAGGAAATGAGGACAGGAATTCAATAATGGCAATTCACTAGGTGGCAACTCTAGTGACTGAGATGTATGCATGTGCGGGTGTTCTAACGATAAAGTCTTGACCAGATCAGTCTTACTGTTCCCTTGTCTTGGCTAAACTTTAGGCAGATTTCTTCCTGACTGTAGGCCCCTGACCTTCCTTTTCTTAGAGTATTTTCTTTAGAACAGTTGCAACTGAAAATTCTTTCTCTGCTCCTTGAAATGTATGCAAATCTTCTTCCAGCCTCATTCCAGCTTTACAACCCCGGGAGTGTCTTCCTCAGGGACCCAAGGAACCATCTCTTTGAAACTTAAACATCAAATAAGGTAGCATCTCTATGCCCCTGTCTCCTGTCTCTGTGGGAGGTAGGAGCCTAACTTGGGTGGATGCCAATTAGCAAACACAGAGGGTGTAATTGCAGCAAAAACCATTTGCAAACTCAGCAATGACTTAAACGTGCTCAACCCATCCTATTGATCAACCTCACCCTTGATGCCCTCCAGTACTTTTCCATCAGCTTACCCTAGTGCTTGAAACTTTCCTGCCTTTTGATTCAGTGGTGTTAGTTCAGTTAGTTTTTATTGCCTGTTGCAATAGCTTCAATAATGTCTTCCTTGCCTGCTTACCTTGATCCAGTGCAGGTTTTGCTTTGAGATTCTACATGTTCTAAAATTGAAATAAGAAAGTCCATAGAGATAGAAAGATAGAGAATAGATAAAGAAGATCGAAGAAACTTTCGGGAGATTGTAGGTGGACGTTGTGGCATTATTATATACTTACACTATATACACACTGGAAAATACGTGGCAGTCTACATGCTAAACATAATTCTGGTCAGAAAATAAGCTTAAATGGAATATAAGAGCTCAGAGAAAATACAGAATGGTTGTAGTTGTAGATAACATGTGGCTCCTGTTCCTTAGAATTCCTCAGGAAATACTCCATATTAGAAGATGGTTTGAAAGGAAGAATTGCTAAAGACTTAAAACTTTACAAAAGAGCCATCGTTTCTCTTGTTTATGACAATATTTTTTCTAGATAACCACTGTCATGTGTGCTGATATAAAAATACCACATTTGCAGCAGAGGAATGCAGATCTTATCAAACATATAATTAAAGAAAAAATACATATTGTAGTGAATCTTGTACAGTGAGATAATTAACCTCTCAGGATCACATCAAGATACTGTTTTAAAAAGAGATTTCTAAATAGCCATTTTCCTTGATATATAGCTACTAAATTTATCACATTATCATATTGTGGACTAAAATATCTAACAATGTTTTCCTTTTTATTTTCAATAAACTGTTAGCCAACTGATGTGATTCAGGTGTAGAACTCGGTTTTTTGGGAAGCAGAAAAAAGTAGCAATTCCTCTTCTTAAGACCCATACAATTTAATAGTGGAAATTCCTATACAATTTAATAGTTTATGCCATACAGTAAATGACCTAGGAGCCTATACTGGAAACTCAGGTTCTACCAATCCATTATGCCCTCCTTGCCACCCTTAAAATAATGCAACCCACCCGTACAGATGTTCATAGATCTGTCGCAAGTAGCTTCATACATTCATTCATTTAGTGACTATTTGATCACCAACTATGTGCCAGCGTTGTTTGGGGTGTTGGGCTATAGTGGGAACCAAAGAAGATGAAGTCCCCACTGTCTAGTGCAGGAGATAAATGATAAACAAATGTAAAATACATTTACAATATACACAGTTGGTGCTATGTGCTATGAAGAATATGGCAGAATGAGAGTGATGGGTGATGGAGGCAAGGTAGTCATAGAAGCCCTCTTCAACAAGGCCACTGAAGTATATAGATGATGTAAATGAGGGCACAAGCTGGGAAAAACTGGAAGGGAGAAGTCAAGCCCTGAGTCAGGAAGAGTATGCATTAGGAAGAATAGCAAAAAGGCCGGTGAGCCTGGGAGCCACGCTCTAGAGAGCAAGGAAAGACGGGCGCAGAGTAGAGTTGGAGCCGTAGTCTGGGGCCAACTCAAGTGGACCTTGAAAGCAAGGCAAGGGTTTCGAATATGACTCTAAATGTGATGAGGAGCCTTGGAGGTTTGAATGGTATGCTCTGAACCAATGAACGTTTTATAAGGATGACTAGTGGAAGAGGGGACAGATGAGGCAGACAGGGACCTAGTCTGGAGGAAAGTATTGAAATCATCCAGGTACTAAACGATGGTGGCTCAGGTTAACATTTCTCAACCTTAGGGGTAATGACATTTGAGGCTGGCTAATTCTTTGCTGTGGGGAGCTGTCCTGTGCATTGTGGGACATTTAGCAGCATCACTGACCCCTATTCACAGATGCCACTAGCATCTCTGCAGTCGTGACAATGAAAAATGTCTCCAGACATTGTCAAATATCCCTTGGGGGAAAAATCACTCCCATTTGAGAACCACTGACTTAGACTAAGATGGCAATGGTGGAGGTGATGAGAAAGGTTGGGTTTGGGATATACATTAAAGGCAGAATGGCCACATTTGTTGGTCAATTGAATATGGGGTATAATGGGCAGAGAGGAGTCAAGGATGATTGCAAAATTCCTTATGTAAGGAAGTTCTTTGCAGCTGAGAAGTAGACCCAAGGAGCTGATGGCTGGGGGCTGCCTGCTGGTAGCTAGCAGAAAGTCCTTCTTGAAGGATTCTGGGCAGGACATCTCATTCACTACTGTCTCCAGCAGTCACCTGACCTTCTGTAGCCTCTAGCTGCTCTGTGTTTCCAGCTACTGCGGCTCCTGACAACTATTTCCCCCCAAACTTTTTCCTTCTGTGACTTAGTTTTGTGATTGTCTTTGATAATTTGTATCTATTAGTATATGGAAAAGCAGACTGGACTTCCCAAATTTGACTCTCAGGCCCAGACACTACTTCAGGGACTTACACTGTGGTCTCGGACACAAAATCCAAAAGCAAGAAGTTTGCCTCCACTTTCTGTGCCCATACTGTGGTCTGTCAGCCAGGCCCACACAGTAGGAGATGAAGTCGGATACAAAGTGAGATGGGACAGTCAGAGAAGGAGATCCACAATGTGGATTTTACCAGCTCAAGGAAAACAATTTTTTTCCCGGCACTCTCAGCAGAAGAAAAGCATGGGCCAAGCGATGCATATGCATGGTGTACTTGAATGAAGCAATTTTGATTGATATGGGATGGTTAGAGTCTTTTTTTTTTATGGTTGGAAACAACAATAGACAAGGCTGGCACAGTATCGGGGTGTGAATGGCCTTGGAAGCTGTGCCAAAGAATTCAAATGAAATTCTACAGAATCAGGTGATACCTTTGCAGTTGGAGGTTAAGCTTCTTTCTGCATTTTAGAGAGATGACTCTAGGGGAGGTGCAGGGAGCTTGTTGGCACAGGAGAATGTGTTGTGATTTACTTTTTTGGGATTTGTTACCAGGCAGGAAATGAGAGAGAAATAATGCTGAGTCATGCAAATGCCACATAAGGGGGTCGTGCTCAACCCTTCAAAGTGGGTCTCTTCCATTCCTTCTTTCATTGGACCCCTGTTACAACAAATGTCAATGAATGTGCAGAGATGCAAAGCAACATGGCATGTATTGGATGGACGGTCACTTAGTGTTCAATTGTTTGCCCGAACCAAAAACAGTGAATTGTGGTTTTTAGATGTCAAAATATCTTATTGTGGCAGAAGGCAGGAAAATATAAATATGCCTTGTATCTATAGCTTGTAGACATTATAATGAAAATATGGAATAGCGTATCTAATATGTTTTTAAAATTTATGATTGAAGTGTACTTGACATGCAATGTTATTTAGTTTCAGTTGTACAATATGTTGATCTGACAATTCTACATATTACTCTCTAATATTTTTCACATGAATTCACATGTGCTGTTTTTGACTCCCTCTTAGCCCATTGTCTAGGAGTAATAATAAGTTCAGTAATATAATTTAAATTTTATCGAATATTTAACATGTGCCAAATACCTAGTGTATGCTATTTTCGTTAATTTCCACGAGAATATTTTGAAATAGGTTTTGTTTTTATCTCCAGTTCAGATGAGGACACGGAGACTCAGAAGAACGAGGTCACTTCTCGAGGTCACTTCTCAAGGTCACGGGTGGTTAGTAGCCGACCAAGATTCAAATACACTTCTACAGAATCCAGGAACACCAGATTTTAACTACCTTACTGTCTTTTCAGAGATGAGGCTCTGAAATGGAATGGAAAGGAGGAGAGACTTTTGTTGGAAGGAGGAAAGCTGTAGGAGGAAGAGGGGAGAGTCAGTGACATTGGAGTTCACCTTCCTTGATTAACTGGATTAATGCTGAAGCCATTTACAGAGAAGGGACATGAAGACTGAACTGGTGGATGTGTTGGATATGTGTGCTTATGCAAGGAAATTGGTTTATATTGAACATTTCAATTTTGTGTATCTAAACAGCATAGCTTTTTAAGTCTATTTACCATTTCAGTCTTAAGAGGAGGAAAGTTTGAAATGTCTTAGGGAACTATATCCCTTCAGCACAGAGTCTGATTTCTACGCCAATGACATTTTTCAAGAAGTTATGTTTTTGACCTATGCTCATCCAAACTCAAATTATTTCATAATGGTTTCATGTTCTTGCTAAGGTGTCCATATTTCTCCCTAAAGCGCTGGATAGTTATGCTCTTTCCTGATTGATGTCTTGCCTTTTACCAACCAGACTAAGTGGGAGACAAGATGGATTGGAGCAGAGTTCATTCTCTAACTAGCTGGGGCTCTGTGAGATATAAAACTTCAGTGCTAAACATTGTTCCAGATTCTGCAAGTTTACTCACCTTGGAGAAACACATTATTAACACTTGCATAGAATGCCTTTGGACACGCATCAAAATATTTTAATAGTTTAAAAATAAAATCCAAACACCTATCTATGCAAAACCCTTTATATAACATTTTTGAAACGAGGCTAAAGATGGAAAATAGTTTCACTAAACCCTTTAACTTTTCTCTGGTCATGCATTTTCTGGTCTCTGTACTTACAGCTCCTCTACCACCCCAAACCCATCCCCTTCACCACACATACACACACACACACACACACACACACACACACACACGTGCGTGCACGTGCATGCACATACGCTATGCATGCATGTCTGGAATGTTCTTCTTTATTTGCCTGGTGAACTAGTTATTCTTCAAGGCCTATCAAGATTATTTTCTATGTCATTTTTCTCTCCCCTGTCCTCCATGAGCTTGTAGCTTTCTCCATTTATGACTGAAAAACGCTCTGTGCACACATCTTGTAGCATTCTGTACTTGTACTGGGATCCCTCTTAAATCTCCCGCTGGACTGTGACATGTTGAGTACGGGTCTAACTTTCCACACTTGGCATCTCCCCAAAGGCATAACATCAGCTGTCTGATGATCCAGTTGGCTGTTTGCATCCCTCTTAGGCCCCAAAAGTGGATTCTCAAAAATAAAAAGCGACTTGAGCACGTGCCCTTTCTTCATTTGATCTGTTGGCTGTTTTGGCCTTGCAGTGAGTCTGAAGGGAGCCCCATTAATAAGATGCAGATTCCAGGTTCCCTAAGACGCCACCTCCTGTCCTTCCGCACGGTGATTGCCTTCGTAACTGAAAACAGTGATGCAATGTCATTTGGGCTTCGCGGTGATAGGCACAGAATGAACGTTTGAACACTGCCAGAGAAATGCTGGAGAGCACCATCCCAGGCAGGGAACAGATGAGGTCTAACCCTGCTTGCTGTGACGGACACAGATGGAAAGACATAAAAAGTCCACTGAAGCTGTGAGACCCCCTGATCTTACACCTTAACGTTGGCTGGCACTTCCTCGAGAAGGGTCAGCCTTCAGCAATTTGAATTCTTCCCAGAATGTAGTGCTTTATTTTTCCTCTTTTAATTACTATGTGGTGCAGACATATCTGGGCTTCCTGGCATATGCACAAGTTGGTTTAGCCATAATTTTCGAAACGCTCAATTATATCACAAGGAGCAGAAACCCAAATCAGAGTTCCAAGTGGCCACTACAGTGCCCTGTCCTCTGTCCCAGGAGCCTGACTAGGGGACATAAAGAACCATCTCACCACACCCCTCACGACATCCAGTCTATACGGAACCTTCATTTACGGTGTTCTAGCTCCAGGCTTTACTATTCCACCCTCCGTTTTCTTCTTTGCTACTACTCATGCTCTTCTACTTCTGCTTATTTTTCAGTTTCTCTCGCTGTGTCTGTATATCTAGATCCAAACACTCATCCCTTTTAATTATTTCGCCTTAATGCTTTGTTCATCCCTAGATCTGTTCCCTTTTAGGGGCTTTTCCACCTGGGTGCTTTCCTTGGGAGGCTGACTTGAGTGCACTGCTGAATTTGCAACCACTCCCCATTGTGACTCTGCTTGTCCGGCTCTATTTTCCAAAACAATTATTACCTTCTAGCTATATTATTAACCTATCGATTGTGTTTCTATTTCATGGCTGTGTCCTCTGTTGGTCTACTTCTAGAAATTTTTGCCTACTGTGTTTGTTAATGCATTCCACCTGGAACATAGTATGTATGCAAACACTGAACAGTGAGTAGACTTTTTGCTTCTCTAGCCATTCCTCTTAGTGTCGACTATACCTGCTCTCCCACTGGGCATCCCCTCTGTCAGGCAGTAACCAGATCTGTGGTGCTGCTGTCCCCCTGCATTGCTGGTCTGGGGCTCACGGCACACTGACCAGGGATCTCAGTAAATGGCTTCTGTTACTGCATCTTGTCTTCAAGCTTGAGATTTCATGTCATAATAGTCGAGGTTTAGTCAGTGTTTATAATTATATAAAATTGATACAGTGTTCTCTTCATTTAAAAATGACATCTTTGAGATTTCGTCACAGAAGTGACTTTTTGTGCAAAACAAAATGACACGATTCCTTTACCATGGCATTAGCAGCGAATGTCATCAGTGGGCCAGGTTCACGTGTCCCTGTGTGTGAAATGCTGTATCTCACGAGGGATTGCACTGATTCCTAATCTGTTGTTTTTTTGTCAGTGTAGGATGACTTAGTCCCTTTCCCTCTGAGCCACGCAATTTTACATAATTATAAACACTGCCTAAACCTCGATTACTATGACATGAAATCTCAAGCTTGAAGACGAGATGCATTTATGTCGGCATGTTCACATTATTAGTGAAAGCAAAAGCAGTTCCAATGTTACTCCTCTTAGAGACAAGGAAAGAACTCCTTTCATTCGACTTCATGCTCTGAGCGAACAGTTTTCAACCTCTTTCTTGCTTCCCAGAAATTCTGCGCCATTCCCTAAGATTGGTCAGCCATTTTGAGAGAAATAAATGTGAAAAACATGGTGAAACCCGTCTCCCCCTTTGAAGGTTTGTTTTCCACACTCGCTGCTGAGTTGACTGCTTAAAAAGGCACATCTTTTCCTGGCTCCACGTCTCTCAGGAACTAGAGTTTCTATGTAGAACTCCACGGGGACAGACAAGAAGAGTTTCTTATGCTCAAGTCACTCTTTGCTGTTACTGGGAAGTCCTGTGGCGCCAGGCTTTTGTGGGTGTGGACAGACACTGTCCACAGCCTCATTGGCCAGGGGGGCCTGCTTCATGTCTCAAAGAGGAAGGGTCTTCTATATGTCTGTCCTTGCGACTCTGTGACCCAAAGAATCTCCCTCCAAGGTGACACAGAGAGGCCAGGAGCTTTTGGGGCTTAGAATGTGAAATCAGGACCCGAAGTTGTGGGTCCTGGGCCAGGCACTTTAAAAAGCACATACTCTTCAATTCTTATACAGATGTGCTATATATGGGTGGATAAAAGTTAAAAGGTGTTTGAATCAATAGATTGTAGGTCCTGGTGCATTTAAACTGTTAGATGTCTTAGCACGACCTTCTAAAAGAAAATACCACAGACAGTGTGGCTTGAACGATACACATTTGTTTCTTGTGGTTCTGGGCAGGGAAGTCCAAGACCGAAGTGCCTGTACATTCTGTTCCTGGCAAGGACCCTCTTCCTGGCTTGCAAACAGCTTGCATTCTTGCCGTGTCCTCATAGGACACGGAGAGAGTTGTACTCTCTGGATTCTCTTCTTCTTCTAGGAGCACTAATCTCATTATGGGAGCTCCATCCTCATGACTCATGACCTCATCTAACCCAACGACCTCCCAAAGACCCCACCTCCAAATACCATCACATTGCAGATTAGGTGAGGGCTTCAAATTATGACTTTTGTTTTGGAGAGAGGACATAAACATTCAGTCCATGACATTAGATTTGGGTTAGTAGAGAGTGTAGGCTAAAAGTTAAGAAGTACTGATTGGTGTTTGGGGATTATTGAAATTAAGTAACTATAAGGGATGACTACTGAATAAGTGGCAAAGGTGGGGTTAAAGGGAAGGCTTTGGAGAAGAGGAATTCAAGGAATTGAGAGTTTAGGCTGTTGGAAGGGTGGCCAATGTGGGTTTTAATAGGAAAGTATTGGGAAAGAATGACAGTCGCCAGAAACTAACCTCTTCTAGAAATAAAGAGGTAGACTCCTGAGGGTGTGGAAGGTGACTGCAACAGGCAGGGGAAGTGTCTGATGAGATCATTGAATGGTGGAGTGCAATGGGGTAGGAGAGAGAATATTCTGGAAATAATCATGAGGCATGAGAGGGGCACTCAATCCAGCTCCAGACTCCACAGCACATGGGGAGTGGGAGACAGCCCTTGCTGGGGAGGGCTGGAAGAAAATCAGTGTCCTTAGGGGGAACGAGCTTCAGACAAATTAAGAATGTAGTAAGGACTTTCAGAGAAGATGCTGAACTTAAGGTAGAGGGTTTGTGATTGACCTAGAATTTCAGGGGCACAGCGAACAAAAAAGGCTTCAGGAAATGGAAGGTGGTAGATGAGGTCAGAAAAGGCAACCTATGGAACCAGATGAGGATTTGCCTTCAAGCAATGAAGGATGACCTTGGTGTCATGGGTATTTTGTGGCAGTTAATATGAGCAGGAGTAAAACACAAAATTAGATTAGTCCAGTTGGTCCAAGGTACAGAGTGATGGAGGTGCTGCATGGGTTGAACAGAGGGAGGGGCTTGCAGAGGCAACTTGACAGAAGCAGGAAGAGTTCTATCTTCCCACATAAATGTGTGCTTTGTGCTCTTGGATTTAGCTCAATGGTGGTCCATAGGATTGGCCTTCCTCTTAGTGCATGGAACTCCCTTGAGTTCCTTCATAGTGCCTTACACATCCTAAGTGCTTAACCAGCTTTGCTGAGTGAGTTAAAAGGACCAGGAGTGAGAATGATATGGGTAAAAGTCAAGCCAATTACAGGAATTAATGATAAAGCATATATAGTTCAGTTCCATTGGGATCTGAATCAATAGTCTGATTTTCACAAAGGCAATGGGGAAAGGGTAGTCAAAAAATTTACATTTCAAAGCATAAAAGGAGAAAACAAAAGTAAATTTTGTGCAAAAGATAGACAAAGCAGAGACTTAAGGTTTTTTTGTAACCAAGTTATAGTTTTGTGAGATGCACTGATTTAAAAAATATATTTATTTTTGTTTTCATTTTTTTGACCAAAGCTAGATGAAGAACAACTGACCTAAGTGAAACAAACAAACAAACAAACAAACAAAAAACACCTCCTATATCCAGCAGTACAAGTTCTGGAAGAAGGGAGAGACATGGAAGAAGGGCAAATTTTGGCAATGCTCAGATCTCTATACCTCTTAACACCTCATTAAAATGAATGTCTCTTGGCGTTTGGAATTTTTCCAGACAAATAAGAGTTTCTTTTGGCTTCATATGTCTTCTTAGAAGCTGGTAGTTTTCCTGTGATTTTTTTCAGGGTTTTAGCTGTCTTTGCAATGAATTTCTAACAGCAGAGCATCTGTTAACGGAAAGCGTTTCTTGATGTTCCCCTGAATCAGAGAGCAAATGGTTATATACAGACATTAGCTCTGTCCTCAGCTGAGAACAGTGGAATTTGAAGACTTTGAAGGTTTGGGGAGCAAGTAACCCGGTCTGCACTTGGCTTCCCTCCCCCAGCTCCTCTGGAACTTTGTGCAAAGCGGTCCAGAGAAGTTAGTTAGCTTCTCTTGGCCACAGTCAAATTGTACTCTACCACCCATCTCAAGAATGCACTAAGCTAGAAGGCTTGGTGATTATGTACATACATGAACTTGAGGCCCTTAAAGATGTGTGTGGTTGTGTGGGCAGGTGGTAGTCACTGAGCTGCAGAGGAGAGACATGTGTAAACCTAACACTTTTACAAAGTGTGAGATTCCAGCCTTGGGTTCTTTACCTCCATCCTCAAAGCTCCCTACCTTTTAAACCTGCAGTGGGGAACCATATCCGCTCACATTTGCGTTTGCCTCCCTGTGGGCAGAAAGGCTCTTGACACACTAAGGGAAATTATCACGTATACTTGATTTATGAGTCAGATATTTTATGACTTTTTTCTATGTAAAGAAGCAAGAAAGGAGCGCCTGGGTGGCTCAGTAGGTTAAGCGTCCAACTTCCGCTCAGGTCATTATCTCACAGTTTGTGGGTTCAAACCCATATCTGGCTCTGTGCTAACAGCTCAGAGCCTGGAGCGTGCCTTGCATTCGGTCTCTCCCTCTCTCTTCCCCTCCCCACTCCCACTCTGTCTCTCTCTCTTTCTCAAAAGTAAATAATAAACATTAAAAAGTGTAAAGAAACAAGAAGTATGGTTGAAAAGTGATTTTAAATCTATCATGCTACAATCACCCATATATCAAGGGAAGTTTGTTGTAGTCATAGGTTTGCTGAGGGTAGTTTGCTGTAAACTGGACTGATTCTGAAATAAAATGAAAGCTTTCTGAAAAACAGCTAACAAACGTAAAACTCTGTGTTTTAATATGACAAAGAGTTTTGTAATTTACTTGATAATCTTTTAAAACCTTTTTGAAACACATATGAAAAATTAAATTAGTGAAGTATATTTGCTATGAAACAGCTCATGGGAATTAGAGCATTTCCTTAAACACTAATGAATACCGATACTACATGAGTTAGAGTAGCTATTATTCTCCTATATCTGATTATTACATTGACCATAGAAATAGAATTGATTCCCTCCACATCATAGCTAGCTATCTTTCTATCTATCTAACTATTCAAATCTTTAAGGATATTTTTAAATCTTGCAATTGTTTTTCTAGTGCTAATGTTATCCAAAGTAATAGCTTCTACCTAAACTGATGAAGAGAAATTTGGCCAAGATTGCTGACACCATTGGGGTTCTGGTCTTGACTTTTCAGTGACCTTGAAAAAGGAAAGCAGCATCAGTGTACTTCAGATTCTTCATTTCTTTAAAAATAGTGCTACTAATACTCACTGTCTTTTGGATTGTGATTAATATTGCCAGCTTTTAGTAGAATAACTGAGGAATTTGATTAATAAGAACAAAAGAGGTTTCTGAGGGAAGAGATTCACTCTGCGCTCCCAGAAGCCTCTTGTGTGAGGGCTGAGGTTACCCTGGGCACACGGATATGATACCGAAGACTCATCTGGGCCTGCCCTTCCACGACCGACCCTTCGCCAGGTCTCGGATACTCTTAAACACCTGATTTCTTTTGATTTTTCCTTCAAGAACTGACAGTGTTAGCCTGGCCATTTGAACACTGCAACTCTCTGAATTTCCCTTTTCCAAGTCTCCCTTATAAGAATTTCCCATATAAATGCCACTGTAACTTTTTTGAGTCACTTCTCAGAGTCCATGAAAGGGATGTAGGAGAAGGAACGTGACATATGTGAGTGATTAGGAGACTGAATTGTTACGCCATCTTTTGTTTGGATTTGCCAGTTACTGATAGTTGATTTGTGCCTATTTTATATTTAGCAGCATTCTAGGCGTCCCATGAGATCTAAAGAGTTTTAAAACATGGCTTGTTCTCCACCAACTTTCCATCTATTTGGAACAGTAAGGTTAGCCACTTAGATATTATATTAACTGTTAAGCTATATACCTATGTATATAAAGAGTGTGGCAGCCCCATACCTCAGTTAATGCTCACCAATCCTGTGAGGGAGGCATCGTTTTGCAGATGCTAAAACTGAAGCCTAGACATTGAGGGCTTTCCTGTACTCTCAGTCAGGTAGTAAATGGAAAAGTGGAGGTAGCACACCTGTCTCTATGACCAAACTTACTCTCTTTCCGTTAGTAATAACATTACTGGTAATTTTTCAGGAGTAAATCACTATTTCCCTTTCAGTGGTGATGTAAATGAATTCCTGAAGATACCACTGACAACTCAGGAATCTCACCAAATGGCAAAGCGTTTCTTTCCGAGGTAACTTAATTTTCAGAACAGTGGAGACATTAATACGTTCTTAGGAATCTCCAGCATCAGTAACTAGTTCCTCAGGTTTTCAAGTGACCACAGCAGAGTCGTAAATCTCCACTTGAGTTCCAAAACATTTACATGCTGTAGAATGGAAAGTTGTAAGAACCACCACAGATGGCCCAGACACTTCCACAGACTCAGAATTATACCCCACAATGAGCAATAGCGTTTCCTTTCTAGAGAAGCTGAATGAGCAGCCAGAACTAGAAGCCTCAAGACTCTACAGGGGTAGTCTTCCTGGTGAATACATGGATGAAGAGATCAGGAGAATGTAGAGTCTGGACGGATTAAAGGAGGGAGAACACAGATTACCCTGATTTATACTTCACAGTGCCATCATAGGACACAACTGCTGGCAAGGAGTTGCTTGATGTGGGACCTGAAGGGATTGACCAGACTTCACCTTGTGTGGCCCCTGGGGAACAGTGACCAAATGGATCTCTGTCTCCGGGACCACAGCTGCGTCTCTAGTTACAGGAAAACCCAGGGAGATTTTCTACATCTGTAAACTAAGGATAATTGTATTTTGATTGTTGTTACTATTAATCGTAATTTGTGTTTAAAGCACTTCCTCGTTCACAATAAATAGTAACTCATTATGAGAAAGCATTTCCTACAAGTAATTTAAAGTTTATTGGAGATGTACCAGGTGTTAATAGCTGTAGAAATACATCTCTTATAATTTGACCTTGAGGATCTTTAACTGTGACAGATTAAATACTCCAGGTGCAGCAATATGATGTCTTCTGAGGCCAAGAACGCCTTGTAGTTCTGCTGCATTTAGGTATTACACACTGATTTTTCCACACCATATACATTTTCAGCTATAGAATGGAGCTTGATCTGTGTAATGTTTGTTGTTCTTTATAGTCTTGAATTTGAATCATTTGTACCCCTGAGACAGTTCATGCCACTCTGATCGTTCCATAATTAGGGTTTGCCATCAAGGGTTAGACAGCACATTTTGTGCCATAACATCCTGGTACAACAAATGTACTCCCAGAGTAACTCCAACTGAAATGTAATAATTAACTGCTTAATTATTGTTTGCAAAACATATCATAATTCTTTATTTAAGAAATGAACGTTCCATTAACATACTGCAGTTGTTAAAAAATGAAACATTTACAGAAAATTATACAGAAAGGCGAACATGCTGAAATGAACTACTAATGCCAGTTACACTGTAATGAATTGTTGTTTCATGCAGTTTACTTTTCTCTAGTTTACTCCCCGGTTTGAGAGCATCAGTTCACCTTGACTTTTCAGATTTCTTGTCAGATTCTTCTGCATGCCCAAATAATATTTCAGTGTTCTAGATCCTTCCATTCCTGGAGGAGAACACGAAAATTTCCTGATTATAGATTATTCAGAGAAAGATTTCAATTTTTTCCTTTAGATTATTTCTTTACAACTCCTTCTATCCTCGCGAAGTCACACAGCAAAAAGGGAAAAATAATTTCACTGCAGAAGACCAATTTTTTCGCTGTATGCATGACCTGTGGCTGGTTTTCTTGTCTATTTCTTTCCTCTCTTTTATCACTTTCTTTCCTTATTTCTGTTCTTTTGTATTCCCTCAGATAGAAATGATTTGGCCCTCATGCACAAGAGCTTTGAGCCCATTTGAACCGAAACTTAGGTCATTCAAACAGGCGCAAATACCTCTGTCCTAAACGGATCATTATTCTTTTCCCCCCAAGTCATTAATTGTAAAAGCTCACTTGCATAGAGTGTAACAAAAAAAAATAGTAATAATCTTTAAACCATACAAAGTTCCTTTTCTTCATAAGAAAACCCAAATTGTCAATGTAAATAATGTTAATCTCAGGTGAAGAATTCAAATGCAGCCCATCTTTCACCTGGAGAACAACATTGTATGGATGAAGGATGCATCACACTGAGAATGAAGGGTCTAAAGGCCAATGGGGAGAGAGCACGGGGAAGTGAATTATTTAGTGCTTGAAAATTTCTACAGCAGGTGTAGATAATGTGAAATTCAGCTTGTGATCTCTCTCTTTTTTTGGTGATCTCTTTTAGTAAGAATTCTGAAGCATAACAATATTCATATGGTGATAAGTGTCAGCTACATGGTTACATAATGATGGTAAGGATTAGTTACGGGATGGCTAGACACACTGGATAGGATACACAAAGGGAATCAAGGGGAAGAGAATAGCAACACACAAAGGCCGGGTTTAGTCTTGAATGGAGAAGACTGGATCTGTGATCCAACCATCATGAGACCCTTAGTCAGAAAGCTAACTTGCCGGTCATAGTTGAGTCAGCAAATATTTCGATGGTGTTGTGCGTCTTTTCTTGTTTTTCTTTTTCAGGGTAAGTCATTCTTCATACTCTCCAAGTCATACATCTAGGTGGAAAAAATAAAAAAAACATCTAATGTACACAAATTGATTAGAGGGGCCCTTGGTTCAGTTAGTTACTTAATTCCTCTGACCATCTCCTTTCTTGGCTGGAAAGTAGGAATGACAATACTTTACCCTAATCCTAACCCTGATCCTGACCCTAACCCCGACCCTGATTCTGACCCTAACCCTGACCCTAACCCTGACCCTGACTCATTTAGGAGGTGTTGCTCATAATGACTTTATATGCCCCTGAATTCTTCTATGTTGTACTTCATTTGATATCGACTAGTGTATGTAAGAAGATCCCTGCAAATTCAGGATTGACCATGAGCATCATACTTACTTCTGGGCCTACACAGAACAGGTACTCAGAAATGTTTGTCCACTGAAAACATAAAATTTGCCAATTTGCAGGGTAAAAGTAACATCTACGAATGCTTTGATATTTTCAGCTATGCCCGGTAGTATTATCTATGTTTATGAACAACAGTGAGATCATTTAACCAATGTGCTGACTGAATATGAATATCCATAGTCTGTCAGTAGAACTTTGTACCGTTCATTTAATGCATATATGCAAATCTGTTATAATTTCAACTCTTATTTTTCATGAATGTCGCAAGGCCAGTCTCAGTTTACCACGGAGAAAGCCATTTGGACAGGCGGCCAAAGGATCTGGTTTCCGCAGCAACTGGAGTTTCTGCCATCACAACACTCCTCAGGGTAGCTTACACATCTACGTGCTTTTCTTCTCTTATTTTTTAAGTAGGAAGGAAGTTTTAGAATAATGGCTGCCAAAAATGGATAATAGTGCAAATGAGAAGGCCATTTATATAGGTAATTGGAAAGTTCTTACATTCTCTATTCCACGTTCTCAGATTTGAATACTTAATGGTTAAATAGCACTTATCTCTAATTAGTTTTAGTAACTTTGTGAATTAAAAAAAATAAAGCCCATGTATTTCTGGAATTTGGTTAACTAGAAAGATAAGCATTACTTCTCTGATCAAGTGTCACTGTTTAGAAATACACAATTGTCTGTGCACATACAGATAGGTATAAAATCTTCATATCACGTCTGAAATAGTCTTTAACATTGTTGGCATTTTAAAATGTCCTGTGTTTTGACCAAAAAAATGAGACACTACCCTAGGTGATGGTGGGATTTACTGCTAACTTAAAAAATATTTGAAATGCCTCTGTTACAGGCTGCATCAAGGCTTATATCCCCAGTTAAAAAAAAAGAAACAGTCTTACTGAATAAAATATACTAAGCCTCAGTGCTTGGATTGATCCTTCACTTTGGGCCAATTAAACACTAAAGTTCTAGTATAATCCTGGTGACATGTTGTATGAGGCACATAGAAAATGATGGAGATCTTTTTTTTTTTGAAAAAAAAAATTTTTTTTTACTGTTTATTTATTTTTGACAGAGAGAGAGACAGAGAGACAGACAGACAAAGCATGAGTGGGGGAGGGGCAGAGAGAGAGGGAGACACAGAATGCAAAGCAGGCTCCAGGCTCTGAGCTGTCAGCACAGAGCCTGATGCGGGTCTCGAACTCACAGACCGTGAGATCATGACCTGAGCCAAAGTCCGACACTCAACCGACTGAGCCACTCTGGCGCCCCTCAAATGATGGTGATCTTAAAGATGGTTTTCAGCAACTGTCATCCTTTGCCCCTGCATTGCTGCAATTGCTTCTTACACTTTGCTTATCTCACCCTGTTAGCAGGGCTAGGAGACCCACATCCAACACGCTGGGTAACAGAAAGAACACCACGGTATTGTGGCATCACGTATGTTGATTTGCTGAGTTCATTAAATGAAAGTAAGTTATCCTGAAGAACTCAGCTTATAAACATGCAGTACTTAAAAGTCTGTACTTTAAGCAGGGGCATTTTCAAATAGAAGGCTTAAGTAAGTGGCCCTCAGTCAGGAAGCTTGCATCCCACTTAGATCATATGAGATCAGGAAAACCAGAGGCCCAGGCCTCAAAATTTTTCCTTAGCCACAATATATATGTGTATATTTTTTTAAGAGAACCTGAGACGAATATCAGAACTGACTATATATGCTTAGTGGTTTGTGTGCTTAGATCTTTGTGAACATAGCAGTTTCAGTTCTTCTCGACCTATTTATTGTCACTTCACAGAGTCCCGATGAGAAGATCTTCCAGTTATTCCTATCTATAGGTTGAATGGCCACAAGAAGAGGCAAATAATTAGGAACCGCAGGCCTCAGACAAGAAATTGGTTAGGTAGCTCCTTATCGGGAATCACCAACCAGGCTTTTTTCTTTTTCTGGGTGTTTTGACACAAGTTATGTTACAAATAAATATTGTGGTTTTTGAGAGATTGAGCTAGAATGTGAAAATTAATACGCACAGCTAAGGCGGGAATCGGATATAAATTACTTATCAACATGATGCCCTGTTTATTTCTACTTCTCTGAAATCCATTTGAGTTCCATGAATAGCATTCCAAGGGCTGTATGACTGATCTTGGCCAAAGAAACAAACTGAATGGAAAGAGATTAACCTAAAAATCTGAGTATGTTTTTACTTGATGGTTGTATACCGTCACACAACACGGCTATGTTCACCATCTTTACTAAAAAAATGATCTTTCTGTTTAATGAAGCAGCCAAATCTTGAGTTTTCTCTTGTAAGATGATTGAGAGCAAAAATGTCATAAACCTTCCCAAGTCTCATCTGAATGTGATGAGAGTCCCTGACAGATAAGTGCAGTGTGTGAATAAAGCCACTTTCACATATGTACATGACCGCTTTCGCCTGATCCTGATTCTGACCGAATTCTTTGTTCCAGATTCCAGGAGAAGTAGAAACTCCTCGTGTCTCATTTGAAATACTGTTCCTAGACTCCAAGGTTGGGGCAAAGTTTGACAGACCCAACCTTAAAGTTAGTTTTACACATATCGTCGGCTTTCTCTTAATTGTCTTGAATATATATATAACAGCTCTTAGAGGGGGCATTTGAACAAGTTCTGTGCTTTATTCGCTTGTGTTTTGGTGGTTCCTTGGGGATGTTGTAGGCCTTGACTATGTCTCTGGAACATCTGTGCCTTTCCCAGATTGTCACAGTTCCTCCCTGACATAGTCTTCATAACTCTTCTCTGTCTAGTGAGTTTCTGCTCAGTTTTCAAGTCACAGCACAGCTGTCACGTGTTCTGTGTGTCTTCCTTGACTTCATCAACTTGGTTATTCAATCATTTGTATTTCTTTGGCATCGACTAGAACTCTGTGAAGGATGTTTTAGGTGCTTCTAATAGGGATCCATAGACACCGCACGTCACACTCATTTGTAAGCTCCTTGCAGACAACGGACGGAGACTACCTCCGTGTACCCCTCACGTGTAGCTCCCTTCTGGACACGGGAGTTCAGTGTTAGGTTATGGGCTAAATTGTGTCCTTCCAAAACTTCATATGTTGAAGCCCTAACCCTTGGTGCCTCAGAATGTGACTGTATTTGGAGATGAGGTCGTCAAAGTGATAATTAAGGTTAAATAGCATCCTTGGGATGGGCCCTAATTCAGTGTGATTAGTGTTCTTGTAAGAAGAGATTAAGACACAGAGACGACACAGGAGGTTGATCATGTGAAGACATGGTGAGAAGATAGCTATGTACGAGGCAAGGAGAGAGACCACAAAATGAAACCAACTCTGCTGACCCCTCGATTTCGGACTTCTGAACTCCAGGACTGTGAGGTAACAGATTTCCATTGTTAATCCACCCACTCTGTGGCACTGTGTTAGAGCAGTCCTACCAAATGAAGACAGTGCCCATTTATACCATTTCTACGGTTTTAGAATACCATCAGTTGTCTCTTGAAAACCTTCAAAGGATCTGCGTTTCATAGCCACCTCCCGTTATTCAAATATTTTCTGTCACCTGTGCATCTAATACATTTCTGAATGAAACCCGCAGGCATCCTTAATCCAGCCCCGTATCTCACCTTTCTGTCCATCACGTCAGTGTTTCCCCAGCTAGAAATGGCCAGGCTGGCCGTGCTTCCCTGTAGAGACACACTGTGTTTCAATATGGCTCCTTTTCATCTCCCACTTTTCACTACAGACGATATAGACCGATGTATACACTGGTTATACGGTACTTACCTTCAGTTGGATTCTTATCATAGGTTTGAGTGTCAGTATCAGTTAAGCTAGGAAGAAAGTATGGGGATGTGTGCATATGTGTGCGTGTGTGTGTGTGTATGTGTTTGTGTGTCGATGTTTAGGAGGATGAAGACCTAACTTAAGCAGTTTTACTTCCAACTGGTTTTAGGGGAAATTTTGCTGCTAGTTGTTTGTTGTTTATTTTGGTAATTTTTTTCATGGACTTTATTATAATTTTTAATGCTTATTCAACTGCATCTTTGAGTTGTTGTTAAATTCTTCCCTGCCCTGAGCATTTTATCACTATGGTATATAGATTTTTTAAATATAGAATTATTTGTGGGGCACCAGGGTGGCTCAGTCGGTTAAGCATCTGACTCTTGATTTCGGTTCAGGTCCTGATCTCACAGTTTGTGAGTTTGAGCCCTGCATTGAGTTCTGCACTGATGGTGCAGATCCTGGTTTGGATTCTCTCTCTCGACTCCTCTCTGCCCCTCCCCTGCTTGTGCTCTCTCTCTCTCTCTCAAAAATAAATTAAAAAATAAATAAAATATAGCATTATTCTTAAGTTTCTGCTCATTGTAATCATTTGGTGACCGGGGAGGCCATGTCCACATAAAGTGATTGTTTTAAAATTACTATTGGATCATCTGTTTTCAACTACTGTTAGCAGACTTATAAATGCAACCTTTTTTGTTTCATTACGTGAACCCTTTCCAGATTTTTCTCTCTGCTCATTTTTGAATGCTCAATGACAATGGCATTTTCAGGAACGGTGTTAGAATCCTTTTCCAACTGTCTTCCTGCTATTAAATGTACAGTACACAAAATACATTCCTCCAATGTGTTCTCCAGAAAGTAGCTTTGAGCATGACACATCAAAGCAAAATGAGTTTGGCAATCTTAAAGCAACATATGTTCAGGGATTTTTTTCCCCCCCTGCACCATGAGGGGAAAAGAAAGAGAGAAATAAATGTATACTACATGGCACATTTAAAAAAAAAATCAAAGAAAGGTGTTGGGTGAAAAAGGAATAAAAGTCAACCCAATACAGAAAAAAATACATGAAGGTATATGTGAGTTTGCCCCAAAGACAAATTCACATTCTATTTCTATTCTGCCTGTGGAGTAGTTATACTGGTGGCAACAGAAATAAGGGCCACATCACAATGCTTTTCTTGTGTTTCCCTGTCCTCAGTAAGCATCAATTACCATTGGGCAAATGATTTTCTCCCAATACATCTGAATAGTCATATATTTTCATTATTCTGCACTTTGTTTCGATGGCCAAACTGTAGAGGAAATGCCACGCGTGCCCGCTGTGATGTTCATCGCAGCAACTGCACCTGTTAGGAGAACATTTCTGTTTATTACTAACATTTGGCCAACATTGAGGCCATGTCCACATAAGGTGATGGTTTTTAAATTAATATTGGATCATCTGTCTTCAAATACTGTTCTCTTTAGTTTTTCTCAAATCTCGCATACACACAAAGTTAGAAAACAGTGATAGGTGAATGTGTTTTTCAAGCAACACAACCCAGGAGGATGGATTTGAAAGTGGAATTGTTTTGCTAATGTTCTGGGGCCCCTGTATACCCCCTTCTGATACTCAGAGCTACTTCAGGTTACTCAACGCTAACTTTTATTCTTGAATCTTCCTGAGACAATGCAGTTGGGCTTGTCCCAGTGTTTTGTAATCACCCTCTGGCAATCCTTTCCCTCTTCACCTTGCTCCCTCTCAACCCCTTCCTCTAAAGCTGAGGGAGGTGAAAAGGAAAGGGAGAGTGAATTGGTGCCAACTTTTCCTTTTTAGAGCCATTGGTAGCAGAATAGAAGTAAATTGATATGAGGGTGCCTGGCTGGCTCAGTTGGTAGAGTGTGGGACTCTTGATCTTGGGGTGGTAGGTTCGAGTCCCAGGTTGGGTGTAAAGATTACTTAAAAATAAAATGTTAAAGAGAGACTAAACTGACATGGAAGAAAGAGAACAATTAGGTAGATGTGGGGTCTATCACCTCAATATCTACTTAACATACCTACAGATACCTAGTTTCTATCCCTCCATGATTACACATTTACCAATAACTAGCCAAACACAACTTCCTCAAAGCTCAGTTCTACCTCTTGTCTGTGTTGCTCCGATTTGTCCACACTTCTGGAAAAGTATATTTCAGAAATAGAGATCTCCTCACATACCTTCTTTGAATAAAGGTGTTTGATGGCTCCCCACTGCTATGGATGAATGTGAGCTTTGAGTCAGACTTGATCCTGAATTCAAATTCTGTTGTTTGCTGGTTTTAGTTAACCTAAAGAAAGCTGCTTTGCATTTCTGAGCATTGGTCTTCTCAAGTGTAAAATGGGAAAATCATCCCTTCCTCTTAATTTGTGAAATTTGAAATAATATACAGTAGCAGCAAGGGTTCAGTAACAACAACTTACGTCATCAAGGTCTTCTAATTCCTTCCGACTTTGAACTCTATTTTTTTAAGTTTATTTATTTTGAAAGAGAATGAGAGAGCACTAGGAGGGGAGGGGCAGAGAGAGAGAGGGGAGACAGAATCCCCAGCAGGCTCTCTGCTGTCAGCAAGAGCTGGACCCAGGGCTCAATCTCATGAACCGTGAGATCATGACCCAAGCCAAAACCAAGCGTCAGAGCTTAACTGACTGAGCCACCCAGGTGCCCCTGACTTTGAACTCTAATCCTGATATGCCTTCTAGTCAAACCTTCTGAGAATTAGTCATGCTCATTCTTTAGAAATGAACAACTTATACAACAAATTTATAACTTCCAAAAATAACGATTCTTGCTAGTATGTTATTTTTTCTATATTTCTCTGCTCTTCCCCATCCTCCCACCTGTCCCTCGCCCATGCATCCAACTCCCGGTCTCCATTTTTCACTGGGAAAATAAGACCCTTGATAAGAAAAAATATGAGGAACATACTTCATTGAGGAAATGGAGTTTTATTATAGTAGAGCTCTTTATTTTTCCTGCCAAAGATACAAATATAATTTCCCTTATGCACAGATTTTAGGAGTATAGTTAGTTAGTTCAGGTATAGTTACCCTCCTATTTTGTGAAATGACTGCCTCTGAGCTTTGGAATAGAAATTTCTCCACCTATCCTCTTTGCCTTTCCAAAGACTGGCCTCCACACTTGAGCCCCAGCATCCTGGTGTTTTCTGGATCTTTCCCAATAATATGAAAATACACTCTACCACCTCCCACTAAAGAAGTTCTTTGGCCTCATATACTTATTGAGTCCTATTTCTCTGCCTCGTGTCCGAGCTGATCTGCAGAAAGGGCTGTCTGTGCTTACCATTCTTCAGCCTTCACCTACTCATTTATTGTTTTCGCCTCAACCCACCCTTTTCTTTGTTTCATTTAAAATCTTTATTAAATGTTTATTACGTATCAGCATTTGGATACCAAGGTGAAAGGTACTACTTATGTCTTCTAAGATATCTTAGTTTAGTGATAAAATAGATGGGACCATATTATAATAAATATTCTACCATGTATTGAGTGGAAGTGTCCACTGAATGTCAATTTATAAACTCTGCCCTGCTTCTCACTTTTTTTTGGAGATATAACTGATATGTACCATAGAGTAGACATTGAGACATGTTAAGGTGTACACTATATTGATGTGACACATTTATGCTGCACTATGATTGCCATTGTAGCATTAGCCGACACCTCTATCTCATCACATGATTATCATTTCTTCTAGTGGTGGGAACAGTGAAATCTGCTCTTAATTTGGCTTTGGCCCTCAGTGAAACGGAGCTTGCGCAGGTCATCAAAAAACTTTGTCGCTAAATCTAGCGGGCACTTCTCTATCTTTGTGTTACCTGACTTCTCACAAGCTTGAGACACAGCTCTTTGAAATATCTCTACTCTGTTTCCATGGCACCAAACTATCTTGAATTTTGAGTATCTTGAATACCTAATTACTGGCTCTTTTTCCCTCTCCTTGTCATGCCTGTTTCCTGTGCAATCCTAGCTGATCATGTTGTGTGCCTTTGCTTCAAGGTTCCCTTCTCTATTCTTTTTTTTAAATTTCTTTAACTTTTTTTTTTTTTTTTTTTGAGAGAGAGACAGAGCATGAGTTGGGGAGGGGCAGAGAGAGAGAAGGAGACACAGAATACAAAGCAGGCTCCAGGCTCTGAGCTGTCAGCACAGAGCTGAATGCGGGGCTCCAACCCACACTGAGATTATGACCTGAGTCAATGTTGGACACTTAACTGACTGAGCCACCCAGGTGCCCCAGTTCTTTTCTCTATGTAACATCCTCATCCGTTCATGTGTCTTTACATATCATACTACCTATGACTTCCAAATAGATTTCTCCTTTCCCAATCTAGCTCCTGACCTATCTTATTTATCCAACTTATATATCCTTGTCTTATTCCATGCTCTCTTTCTCCTTAACCTGCTCTAAAATAGGTCTCCTGGCCTCCTTTCAGTTCCTTGTACTTGCTAGTCTGATTCCTCTCCCAAAGATTTGGTTTTGTCATGTTGCTCCAATGGGGAATATACTGCTCTGAGAGACAATTCTCCCTGCGTTCCTCACGTTTCTGCACACCTCATAATAAGAAGCACTGCCTATCATCTCAGGGATGTTTGTATAGCTTGGAAAATAGAGGTACTGTCTCTCTGTGCAGCACAGAGCAAATTTGTTTGCTGTCCAGCATAATAAAGACAATATACTCCTCACTGGCCAAGGAAACTTTGCAGTACTTTATAAAAAAAAATGGGTTCTGTAACACCAGCCTGTTGTGTGTGTAGTATCCTCCTGTGCCCTTCTGCATTGCCTCCATGGGATTTGTCAGGAGTAATAATATCCTTTGTTTCTGATCCAGGAGTCTCCGATCTTCTGCCAGCATCCATCAAACCGTGGTTACCTTGCAGCCTGTTAGCTTGCAAGTAGGGTAATTTCAGACTCTTCACACAGCTCTTGATAGGCTTTGACAATTTCAAAAAAAAATTACAGAAACATTATTTGTTTCTGTAAAAATATTTACTTCAGGGTCCTTTCCAAGGGCACATTTAAGTTAGGTGTGACATTATATGATTTGCAATAGTTCCCAAATATTCTCCTTCCCCTTTTTTCCAAACACCACATGCGCTCTTTTCAGGAATACATGTCATCATATATACTCATATGCCTAGGAAAATATGTCAAGGAAGACAATAACCTACTTTGCAAAAATTGCTGCAGTCTGTAAATTAGTGTCAACAGAGCAAGAGGTTTTCCATATACTTTTCCATTGGTTCTGCACCAGTATCTGCAGAAGGCTCTGCATAGCTTATTATGCATTTAGTATGATACCAAAATAATTCACTCTATATTTAATGGAATCAAGTAGGTCATTTTCACATACACATGAAAATATATACATTTATATATTTTTGCTCTCGAAATTAATTATTTTGAAAGTATAATTGGCTCTTATGTATATTTTTACGGTGTGCTTTTAAAATTACAATGGTAATTTTATCTTTCACAGGCAAATAAATTACGGCTTTCATTTCTGGCGTTCAAAGAAAGCTTTTAAGTATATCCATTTGCTAAATAGGAAGCCTGGAACAACTGAACCTCAATAAATATAGCTCTTATTACTAAGTATTCCTTTGGAATTGGTTTGACACAAAATTTTGACAAACATCTCTTTTTTTTTCAGGCTAATGGTAAAAGTTGAGTTCAGAATTTAAGAAAGACAAATTTTTCTCATCCTTTCAGGTCTAACTCAAAAGATACCTCTTCCCTAAAACTCCCAGTCCTCCTACATGAACAAATGACTGCTTTTCACTGCTCTGGTATCCACTAGATTTTGTTTGCGTTTATTTAATAGAGTATGCAAACAAATATAAACAAGTTGAAGTGGCATAAGCAAGACAGACACTTCTTTCCATGAGTAGTGTGGTTGTTCTGTAATCACCAGGGGCTCAGGCTATTCACCAGTTACTGTTTTCAGCATGTGGATTTCTTCCTTTATGTTACTTGAGGTGCAAGATGGCTTCTGTAACTCTGGCCATTATATTCCCATTCTGAGGATTCAGCAGAGGGGAAAGAGCTATTTTCAAGAGACATTTTTGGAATTCTTGTAGAACAGTTGCTTATACTCCATCCACCAGACATTGGTCACATGATAGCTTAGGCTGCTAAAACAAAAATAGCACAGCCTGAAATGGTTAAGCAACAGACACTTATGGCTGGGAAGTCTAAGATTAAGGCACGGGTAGATTTGATGTCTAGTAGGACTCTCTACCTGTTTTATAGATGGCTATCTTCTCATTGTGTCCTCACATGTTAAGAGGGCTGAGGGAGCTCTCTGGGTTCTCTTTTATAAGGGTACTACTAATCTCATTTATAGATAGGGGCTCAACTCTCATGACGTCATCACCTCCCAAAGTCTCCAATTCCAATACCATCACCTGGGAGGTTAAGATTTCAAAAATAATTTTTTTGAGAGGGGTGTCACAAACATTTGCACTACAACACATGGCTGCTGTAGCTACAAAGGACACTGGGCAACAATTATTCTGGGGTGCTATATATTCAGCTAAAAATTTGACTCTGTTAGGGAGGAAAAACCGATAGCTGAGTAGAGAATTACCAATCTCAACTATATACTCCCTATTTCTTATGTTATCTTGCCTGATCATAATTAGCTTTAACATGAATGCCACCATCACTGGAAAACTTTAAGTTCCTTGGAGGAATTAATTGTACATTATTTATCCTACTTCCCACCATCTAGCACCGTCTTGTCCTGTAATTCATCCCCAACCAATATATACTGACTCTGATAGCATTTATTGAGCAACACAGGCTACCATATACCCATTTTTAGAAAAATCATTTTAAATTGCCTTTAATAAACTATATAATTCCCATAGTAAAAGCCTATGAGGATACTTTTTACATTTGAAACTTCATTTAAGTCAACCCCAGATGAACCATTTACTAGACACTTGAACAAATTTTGAGTGTAAGCACAGAATTGATATTCCTCAACTCCTTAAAGAATCAGCTACCTCACAAAATATTTATCCAGCATTTTTCTTTGCTGGGTATTGTGGCAGGCCATTTGGTATACAAAGATCGGTGGCATAATCCCTGCTCTCAAAGAACTCACAACCAAGTGGACTACTGTTACATGCAGGAATATCATTGCCCGTTATACTCTGAATATGGCACAGGTTTTCAATACCTTTACATTCTGATGTGAGTAATTTTCTTTTGTAATATATTCCTTTGATTGCCTCCATAGAAAAATTAATGACCCTTTGAGCAGAGAGAGAAAGAGAGGATTAACCCACACTTTTTGAAAAAATCCATTCCAGGAAAAAACTGAGATAAATGGATATAGTTTAATTATAAAATAAAGATTTTTAAAAAGACTCCTTTACTCTATAATTTCTTCTGTGGGATTGTTGAATTTCTTTTTATCACCATGTAAGATTTGTCCCAACAGGATATTTTTTAAAGTATAAAAGAGTCTGCTTCAACATCTTGTAAAACTTAATTGAACCTTATTACCTATTTTTTTTCAGGTTAGTATTAACATTGCCATTGTTCCAAACTGCTTATATGACATTTTTTTCCCTATTGAAAACAGATTTATTTATTCTGTTGCCGTGCTAAATTTGTTTAGTCTCATTGTGGATTTCAGCCCATGCATATTTACTAATAACCTTGTATGGTGGATGTCATGACATGGCATCCAGATTCCAAGACACTCATTTTCTCAGTTTCTAAAGTGTGGCTGCTTGCCAATGGTTCACAACTGAGTCCCTATACAGTATTGCCTGAAGCTGAAGGGAATGGCCTCATGGAAGTTGTGTGCACTCCCAAAGGGAGGTTCACATGAAATGGCTTAATGATAGAAGGTCTTCAAAGGCCTTGCCCTCTGTATTTGAATTAGGACATTTTTAAGGGCATATAAACTCCAGAGATTTCTGTGGGTTGGGCTAAGGTTTCTATTTTAACTGTTATACTGTAATGGTGCCATGGTAAAACTTTCATCAGTATTGAATTGAGATGGAATGCAGTTGAAAGGAGTTCGGTGGTTTTAGAAATAGGGATTTGAGATGCTTAGGATGATTAATAATAATAGGACCATTGGGGCGCCTGGGTGGCTCAGTTGGTCCGTGAGGGCCGTGAGTTCGAGCCCTGCGTCGGGCTCTGTGCTGACAACTCAGAGCCTGGAGCCTGTTTTGGATTCTGTGTCTCCCTCTCTCTCTGCCCCTCCCCTGTTCATGCTCTGTCTCTCTCTGTCTCAAAAATAAATAAATGTTAAAAAAAAAATTAAAAAAAAATAATAATAGGACCATAGAATAGAATGGCCCATGCTGGGTGCTACTGATGTATTAGAGAAAGAAAAAAATTAAGCACTTAGGGTGGTTAATTACCCATTTGGGTTCAAGTGTGAAATTCCCATAGCCTTCCTGAGAACATAAATAGTCTCACATTCTGGAATCCAACGACAGAAAAAACTAAGGATCAGTCTCAGAACTTAATTATAAGGGCTCCAGGGCTCTAGAGAAGGTTAAATTCCAAACTCAGAAAGTCTGCTATGCCAGTGATAGCAATTTGATAAGGAGAGGACTCTGAGACTTGCGATGGAGACATCTGTGCTGATGTGCCTGACAATCTTGAATTCCTCGTTTTTCTTGACTATTGTAGAACTGAAGAAATGATCTATTCCTCTGTGTTAAAGCCTGCATTACTGAAGATGATGCAAGAGCATATTCCTTGCAAGAGAACATGTGTCCTTTCCATCCTCTACTAGGATCTACCTCCACCTCCCTTCTAGCCAACAGACCAAAAGCTAAGTCACAGTATAACTCAACAAGGCACTGCTGCACCTGCTAAATGAGAGAATAGACTCTACCCCGAATAAGGCTGTAGGAAATAGACAATATAGCAGCCAGAAGAAAATGTACTGAGCTGGATGCTAAAAGGCTGGATCAAAGTAGAAGGAAGAACAGAACATAAAGTTAGATAAGAGAGGATATATTGAGGACCTTCCCATGTACAGGACTTAAATACCTGGAAAGGATACCAGGAGATGGTGCCAACATGCTTTCTATGTCAGCTGTTGAAAGCTAAGTAGGAATGCCAGAATTCTGTGAGAATAGTGGAAGAAAGGAATAAAAATCTCAGATAAGTGGGGCTTGTAGAGAGGATATGCTATAAATAACTGGAAAATCTATTAGCTATCCATGCTAATGGATGGCATGAAGGCACTTAGATTCGTCAAGCTATGAAGTATGTGCTGGTGGGAGGAGAACCGACATTGTGGAGAAGCCCATTGGTGACTGTAGTCAGAACACCAGAGATGATAAGAGAGATGTTCTTACAGAACTGGACTCCCTAATAGCAATGGGGATGATATGATGATAGAAAATAAGAGAAGACAGATGGCAGAACTTAACCGCCAAAACCAACACGGGGACAATGATAATCAAAAAGGCAAAGTTGATGCGGTGCTCAGGGGTCCCTGACCAACAAAGAACAATGAAGATGGTTATTAGAACAAAGCAACTCTAAGAGTAAAATAAATGACCATTGTGTTCAAGGTCTTGGTAAGACACATTTACTCCAGAGGTATGAAGATAAGCTATATGACAAATAAGGGAGCCATCACATTATTGAAGTTTTAAGGATTTCAGTTGTCTGGGATATACTGAAACATATGAAGTAAAAGACAAATATCTGCATCTCATGCCTCCAACTCTAAGAGACAGACAAAAACAAACAAACAAACAAACAAACACAATGACAACTAAGGATTTAAGATCTGGAGATAGTATTTCCTACAAATTAGAAATATTGCTGTGACCCTCTGCCAGTGACAAGTGAGACTACTGTCTCTGAGTGGGGTCAGAACAAAAAAAGTGTTCTGCAGCCAGTCCAAGTTACAGTATCAGCAGACCTGCCATTACAGCCATATAATCTGGCCAATCCTGTGGTATTAGATGTGTCTGTGATGGAAAAAAATGTGTTGAATTTAAATATGTAGAATCCTCCAGTAGGATTACCTTAGACCCAGTAGATTTCCTGAGGAAAGAGCTTGCATTTTTCAATGGAGAGTGATACACTCTTCAAAGCTCCTGATGTGGTAGAAATAAGAAACTGACCATGTGCTTCCAAAGGCTCCCACAAAAATTGGGATCCAGGAGACACCCTAAGTCATAAGATCATGCTGGTCTAGGAGAATATCTTGGTAAGGTGAAAGCAATACAACTCATATAATGTACAGGCTATGAGAGAAGGCACCAATAAAGTCATTGAGCAAGGATCCCAGTCCCCTATATCATCTATGACTATTGCACAGGTACTTTTCCTTTAGCTCACATCTGTGGCCACGGGGTGGGGGGCGGTTCTTGTGACCATCTAACTGAATAAGAAAAAAGTCAAAATTCATGGATAGATAAGTGTTGTAATTTGGTGCAAACCCAAAATGGACTGTTGCTGCACTACAGCTCCTGTCCTAAAAATTGTCCTAAAAATGGCAATCAAGGAAAATATTCTTAATGATGAGAACTTTGTGAGGCATTATGATAATCTGCTTTGTCTGGAAAAAGAAAGATCACAAAGGCAGAGTCTGTATAGACCCAAGAGCAGTGGTGAACGGCTTCACTGGCTGTTCATGGGCTTTGAGGGATCAAAACTGGTGTGTCAAGGACAAAGACATCCTGTGAAGTCATGCGGATCTACCTATGGGAGTGGGTATAAAATGTGAAGGTCTTAGGACTGCATGTTTATCTTCCATTGGAAAGCATTAATCTAGAAGAGGCACTTAATGACAAGGATGGAAGAATTTGGCCAGATATGCCAGGCAGCTCTAATATTGCCCACTCCAGTGGTAGCACAATTGGCACATGAACAGATTAGCCATTGTGGCAGAGAAAGAGGCAATGCATAGGCCCAACAATATAAGCTTTCACTCACCAAGTCTGATCTAGTTAATTCTCTACTGAGTGTCCGATTGGCTAGAAGCAGAGATCAGTGTTGAGCCCCTGAGAGGGCTCTGTTCTTTGAGAAGACCAATTAGCCATTTGTGGCAAGTTGATTGCAATGTATTTGTTCCATCCTGGAAGGGACAGCAATTGGTATTGAATGGAGCCAATATATATATTTCAGGTATGTGTTTCTCTTTCCCACCCACACCGCCTGAGCCAGCACCACTCCCTGAGGGCTCACAGAGGATCTGATCCACTAATGCAGGACCCTGTTTAATATTACATTGGACCAAGAGATAAAATCTGCAGTAAAGGAAATGTGACAGAAAGCGTATCCACTGGTTCTGTTGCATGTTACACAATTCATAAGCTGGGGTCTGGAACAGATTTTGAAGATGCAGATACCCTGTGATAATGGGGTGCTATCCTCCCTCTAGAATATAGTACCAAATGGTCAACTAAATTAGTGACACATTGTATGGTACTGTGTCCCCAATAGACAGAATACATAGTCTCAGAATCAAATGTGGAAATAGAATTGGCTAGCTTATCATAGCTCTCAATGATCCTCTTGGGGAATTTGTATGTTTCAGCCACATACCTGTAGGCTTTGTAGGGTAAAACCTCTTCTTCCTGTGGGGGAAATCTACTAGTTTCCATTAAAACGAGGTGCCATTAAATTTTAAACAATGCCTACTACCCATCCCTTTGAGTTTCTTGTGCCAAAGGACCAGTAGGCAAGGAAAGGTATGATCATTCTTTAAGAGTTAGTGACTCTGAATATCAAAAGTACATAGGACTGCTATTATATAGTAAGGGAAGACAGACTATATGGTAGTTCTCCCTTATCTGCAGTTTCACTTATTGTGGTTTTAGCTACCCATGGTAAACCGTGGTATGAAAGCAGATGATCCTCTGAAGGTCAATGGTAGCCTAAAGCCACATCACAATGCCTATGTCATTCACCTTGCTTGATATCATCATGTAGGCATTTTGTCATCTCACATCATCATCATCAGAAGTAAGATGAGGACAGTACAAGGTATTTTAAGAGAGAAACAGAGAGACTATATTCATCTAACTTTTATTACAGTATATTATCATAATCATTCTATTTTACTATTAGTTCTTACTACTAATCTCTTACTGTGCCTAATTTATAAATTCAACTTTATCATAGGTATGTATGTACAGGGAAAAAGAGTTATATAGGGTTGGTACTATGAATGATTTCAGGCATCCACCGGGGGCCTGGGAATAAGGGGGAAATCACTGTATTTGGCATCCACATGGCTCACCCAAATTTTCCTTTGAAATCCCCTCCCAATGGAGAAACCCTCCTGATCTCATAAGGGCACAGAGTCTAGTAGTTCCCAACTTCTCAGGAATAAGAGTAGAGGTCAACTCATTTGGCAAGCTATGTGGGCTAGGAACACTGCTCACGAAGGATAAAAAGAAGTCTAGAATGGATAATAGAGGAGGAAGATGATGAATACTGGTTGCAGGTCTGTGACCAGCAGCAGCATAGGCTGTAGTTTATCCCAGTATCTTTTCTATTACAATTTTTTTCCCAGGAAAAGAGACAAGTTTGAACCTTGAAGGAGGTATTCCCTGATAAGGTTAACATATTTATGAAGCAAGTAGCAATTAACCGTTCAAGGAGTGGACTGTAGCGGGTGATGTGACATCTGTTCATATCGCTCTCTCAGAACAAAGGTGGTCATTCATCAGCTGCTGAGAGTGATGGCTGCCAAGGTTCCAAACTGAGTCCATCTTGGAGATTTGCCCTTTGCCAAAGGAGATGCTTCTTCTAAGGCTATGCTCCTCCCCAGGGGTAGCCTATATCCAATGACTGGTCTATAAGATCAAACTTCTGATTCCTTCTGTAGGCTTTGAGAATGTCAATGGGAAGCAATCCTGAAGGATCATTCTAGTCCCATAGCTCTCCATGCGATCAGGTGAGGCCTTTATTGTGCCTAAACATGAATTCAATTTCTCTCACTGCCCATCCATGTTTACTTCATTCCCTCACAGCTGTTGCTGCAAAGAACACTCCTTGATAAAATTCCTCCATGCAAGTCTTCATTTCAGTCTGTTCCTGGGGAATTCCAATGATAGCACTTTATTCTCTCGTGTGTGTGTGTGTGTGTGTGTGTGTGTGTGTGTGTGTGAGTGTGAGTGTGTACTTTTCTATTATATCTCATTTCTATAATACCTCATTATTATTTCTATTTAGTCTAATAGCTAATAATAGTTCACTATTCTATTTTACAGTATATATTCTTGTTGCAAATTAAGCATGGAGAATGTATGTTCTATAATTTAGATCTTTTTCCTCATTGTACATTCTTGATTCAGTACTCCCCCTTAGTTAACAGACTAATCCTATGGGAAACATTTTATCTGATTTGTGCTTTTCTGAAAAACCCTAATTTATGATAGTTGCATTATATTATCTATTAGGATTATCTATCATTTTCTAATAAATGTAGGGGTCAAATTCCTTCAATTTTAGCCTATAAAACAAATTTTTTAAACTCATGCAGTTATTACTCTTCTGCTTCAGTGCAGGTTTCATTAAATGCATAAGTCAAACATGTCTTTTTGTAGGATAGAGCAAATCAGGATTCAAGTAAGTAAAATATTGCTTTTTGTAGGAGTGACAAGTTTCCTATCCATTGTCTTGATCAATTTTCACATACCAGAATGGCCTCATCCAATTCCCAGTTCTACCCAGTACCTTTTTTATCTATCTATCCAATTAAAATTTATCCATGCCCCCAAAACATATGATGTTGGTGACAACAAAGTTCATTAGTTATGGTAATTTATAAGAGAGAAGTATGGGGTTTTTTATAATTCTTCCTCAGGAGCATGTTTGTGCCAAAACCCTGAACACACAACAGAGAACACCCAATGAGAGAACCGTCAATCTCAGGCAGAGCTCCATGTTTGCGTGTCGGTCTGGAAGGGGTGTATTAGTTTGTTGGGGCTGCCATAACAACCAACTATCACAGAATGTGTGACTTAATCAGGTGACTTAAACAACAGAAATTTATTTTCTTACAATTCTGGAGGCTAGAAGTCTGAGATCAAGATGTTAGTAGGGTTGATTTCTTCTGAGGTCTCCCTCCTTGACTTCTAGATGGCTGCCTTCTTCTGATGTCTTCACATGGTCTTCCCATTATGCATATCTGTGTCCTAATCTCTTCTTAAAATGGCACCAGTTGTATTGGATTAAGACTCACCCTAATAATCTCATTGTAACTTAATAACCTTTAAATTTTTTTTAAATGCTTGTTTATTTTTGAGACAGAGAGAGACAGAGTAGAGCTGGGGAGGGGCAGAGAGAGAGGGAGACTCAGAATCTGAAGCAGGCTCCAGGCTCTGAGCTGTCAGTACAGAGAGCGACATGGGGCTTGAACCCACATTGTGAGATCATGACCTGAGCCAAAATTGGACACTTAACTGACTGAGCCACCCAGGTGCCCCCTTAATGATCTTTTTAAAAAGTCTATCTCCAAATACAATAACATTCTGAGGTACTAGCAGTTATGAATTTTGGAAGGGACACAATTCAGCCCCTAACAAGACGATAAAAAACACCTAGTTTCCTTAAGTAACAAAACTCATAAAAAGAATCTCCAGACCCCGAAACAGTGCTGGGGAGTATGCATACTAAGGACTAAGGTGTGCATATTGAGAGTCTTAGGAAAAGTATTAATATAACTCAAAAGCCCTGCTATCTCTGTAAGCCATCTTGGTCTAGGTGAGCTGGTTTATTGCCTGGCATCAGATGGGAAGGAGAAAAGCCCCATAGACAGCTAAAAGGGTACATGGATTTGTTCCCCTTCACACCTGTTATATAACAGGCTCTGTTTTAGTTGCTGTAGATTTAGCAGTGAACAGGCAGAGAAGGTCCTTGTTCTTGTGAAACATATTTTAGTAGGGAAACTAAATCTATATGGAAACAAGAAAACAAGGTAATTTTATATAATGATCAGTACTTTATGGTAATATAAAAGATGATATTTGAGTTGGTTCTAATTTAGTGACAGAGAGACAGGGCAAGAGTTTTCTGAGACCGGCATGACAAGAAGAGCCATTTGTGGAAGAAGGAGTATGTACTTTCCTATGTTTAATTTAATTTATTTTTCCCGCCTTATTAAAAATTATTTGAGATAGCTTTAAAAATACCTTGTATGGTATGTACACACACACACACACACACACACACACACACACGCACACACATCCCTTCACATATCTTACTCCTCTTGGCATCTATACCTTTTGCGGTGTGATTTTATAGCTCTTCCCATTAAGAAGTAGTCTATTTCCCCTTTGAATCTGGGCTGGCTTTGTGACTTATTTTGCCAACAGAACACTACGAAAGTGATGTAGTAGTTCTAAGCCTAAATCTCAAGACATTGCATAATTCTGCATTCTGTCTTGGTACTCATCATGAGAATATAAACTTGGCCTGGTACCTCAGTCAGCATCCAGCCAGTGTCAGATATGTTCTAAGGTATCCTAGACAAGCCAGCTCCCATATAACACTCTAGGTAACCTCAGATACATGTGTAAATTAATTGAGATCAACCAATCTGGCCTAGACCTGAAGAACCAGCAAATGACCTATAGATGATTACTTATATATTAATTGCTTGTTATTTTAAGCCACTGCGTTTTAGTAGTTTGTTATGCAGCAACAGCTAACACATACATATGATAAAATCACCTTTGAAAATGAAAGTAGATATTCAATGCAATCCCCATCAAAATTCCAGCAATTTATTTTGTAGATATTAACAAACTGATTCTAAATTTTGTATGAAGAGATGAAAGATCCAGCATAGTCAACACAATATTGATGGAAAAGAACAAAGTTGGAGGACTGATGCTACCTGATGTAACAACTTATTGTAAAATTACAGTAGTCAAGACAGGGTGGTATTGGTGAAAGAACAGACAAATAGATGAATAGAACAGAATAGAAAGCCCAGAAATATACCCACATAAATATAGTCTACTGATCTCTGACAAAGGAGCAAAGGGAGTTCAATGGAGCAAAAATATTTTTTTCAACGAATGGTGCCGGGACAGCTGGGAAATCCACATGCAAAAAGATGAATATAGACACAGACCTTATACCCTTCACAAAAATGAACTTAAAATGGACAATAAACTTAAATATAAAGCAAAATCATAGGGACGCCTAGGTGGTTCTGTCAGTTAAGTGGTTAAGCGTCTGGCTCTTGATTTCAGCTCAGGTCATGATCTCACTGTCATATCGAGTCCTGTGTTTGACTTCACACTGGCTGTGGAGCCTGCATAAGATTCTTTCTCTCTCCCTCAGACCCTCCACTGCTCACATGTATTCACGTGTTCTTTCTCTCTCTCTCTCGCTCTCTCTAAAAAAAACCCATAAAACTCTTGAAAGGTAATATAGGAGAAAACCTGCATTACTTTGGATATGGTGATGAATTTTTAGATACACCACCAAAGGCACAACTATGAAAGAAATAATTTATAAGCTGGACTTCATTAAAATGAAAAACTTTTGTTCTGCAAAAGACAAAATCAAAAGCATTAGAAGACAAGCCACAGATGGAAAGAAAATATTTGTAAAAGGCACATCTGATGTAGGACTGGTATTAAAAAAACTGTAAGGAACTTCTAAAATTTGGCAACAAAAAACCAGAGTTCAACTTAAAAATGGGCCAAAAAAACCTTAACAGACACCTCGCCAAAGAAGGTGTATAGATGGCAAATAAGCATATGAAAAGATACTGCACATGATGTCATCAGGGAAATGGAAATTAAAGCAACAATGAGATACCACTACAAACCTATTAGAATGGCCAGAGCCCAGAACCCTGACAGCACCAAATACTGACAGGATGTGGAACAATGAGAACTCCCATCCATCGCTAGTGGGAATGGAAAATGGTATAGTCACTTTTGGAAGACAGTTTTTGAGTTTCGCATAAAACTAAACATCCTCTTACTGCACAATCCAGAAATCATGTTCCTCGGTATTTATCCAAAGGAGTTAAAAACTTATGCCCGCACAAAAACCTGTACACAGGTGTTTATACTAGTTTTATTCATATTTGTCAAAACTTGGAAGCAACAAATATATCTTTAAGTAGGTGAATGAACAAATAAACTGTGGTACATCCAGATAGCGGAACATTATTCAGTGATTTAAAAAAAAAATATCAAGCCATAAAGAGACATGGAAGAAAGTTAAATGCATATTACTAAATGATCAAAGCCGAAAAGGCTATATACTATATGATTTCAACTCTGTAACCTTCTGGAAAATATAAAACTATGGAGACAGTAAAACTACCAATAGTCACCAGGGCTTGGTGAAAGGAAGGGATGAACAGGCAGAGCACAGAGAAAGTAGGGCAGTGTCTATACCATAATGATGCATTCATGTCATTATACACTTGTCCAACCCCATAGATGTACAGTAGAAAGAATGAACACTAATGTAAACTATTTACTTTCGATAATCACAGTGTGTCAATATAGGTTTATTAATTGTAGCAAAAGTACCATTCTGGTGAGGGATATTTACAAAGGCGAAGGTTCTGTGTGGGGGCAAGGAATGTACGGAAAATCTCTGTAATTTCCTCTCAGTTTTGCTGTGAATCTAAAATTGCTCCAAAAACAAACAAAAAATAAAATCATTGAATACAAATCCCCCCAAGCTAAAAATAAAGATAGAAAAAAATAAATTAAATCCAGGGAAAAGTGAGAGTAAAAAGCATACCATACAAAATCCATGCATTTGTTAGAGGTGAGTCAAATATTTATTTATTTAATTTTTTAAAGTTTATTTACTTTTATTTTAGAGATAGACAAAGTGCACATGCAGGGGAGGGGCAGAGAGAGAGAGGGAGAGCGAGAGCGAGAGCGAGAGAGAGAGAGAATCTCAAACAGGCTCCATGCTGTCAGCACAGAGTCTGACTCAGGGCTTGAACCCACGAACTATGAGATATGACCTGAGCTGAAACCGAGTTAGCTGCTCAACTGACTGAACAATCCAGGTGCCGCAAGTCAAATATTTAGTTCTGAGCTGCACAACAATGCATAGGAAGAGGACCAGGCCATCTGTTATCTGATACATAATATTCACAGGGTAGCAGTAAGCCAATTACAACTATGCTTTTAATATTTCTAATAAATATCTGAGTGCAACTATTCTGCATTGGAAATTGAGGAAGAAATGAAGTAAAACGTAACTCTGCTGGTTTTTTCCTTCATTTATTAAAAAAATTCTTTTTAAGTTTTTATTTAAAATCTAGTGAACATACAATGTAACATTAGTGTCAGGTGTACAATTTAGTGATCCCACACTTCTACACAACACCTGGTGCTCATCACCAACTTAACCCATGCCCCACCCCGCGTCTCTGGTAACCATGTTTGTTCCCTATAGTTTGGTCTGCCTCCTGCTCATTTGTCCCCCTAAGATCATCTGTTTTGTTTCTTAAATTCCACATACAGTCAAACCTTGGTTTGGGAGCACAATTTGTCCTGGAAACAAACTTGTCATCCAAAGAATTCTTATATCAAAGCAAATTTCCAGAACCAATGTCTCAGTTGTGATCAAGTGACATTCAGTAACACGTGCTACTCATATTGCAAGACATTGCTCGTTTATCAAGTTAAAATTTGTTAGAAATGTTTGCTTGTCTTGTGGAACACTTGCAGAACAAATTACTCACAAGTCAAGGTTTTACTGTATAAGTGAAATCATATGGTATTTGTCTTTCTCTGACTTATTTCACTCAGCATGATACACTCTAGTTCCATCCATGTTGTTGCAAATGGCAAGATTTTATTCTTTTTGACTGCTAAGTAGTATTCCATTGTATGTATGTATATATATACGTATATATATATATACGTATATATATATATATATATATATACCACATCTCCTTTATCCATTCATTAGTTGATGGATATTTGGAGTCTTTCCATAATTTGGCTACTGTTGATAGTGCTGCGATAAACATTGGGTACATGTGTCCCTTTGAATCAGCATTTTTGTATCCTTTGGATGAATACCTAGTAGTGCGATTGCTGGGTTTTAGGGTAGTTCTATTTTTAATTTTTTGAGGAACTTCCATACTGTTCTCCAGAATGGCTGCATCAGTTTGCATTCCCAGCAAAAGATTCTCCACATCCTCGTCAACACTTCTTGTTTCTTGTGTTGTTGATTTTAGCTATTCTGACAAGTGTGAGGTGATATCTTTTTAGATTTTAATCATGGTTCTCTTTTCCATTTTTCCAGAGAGGTTTTGATTACTCCATAGCATTTTTCTACTGCTATTTTACATTCTAACCTTTTCTTCCTCCTTCTTCATTTTTGTTCCATATTATTTTTCTTGCCTTTCTTTATTTCCCTCTGTTTCTCTTCATTAGTAAAGAGCCAAAAAGTTTAGAAAGGCAACTTTAGCACTGGAAGGTATTTGGTCAGGATTAATAGGTGACAATAATTCTAATTATAATTTAAGTCTTCTCCAAAATGTATTTAGATACATGACATTTCATGCCACTCATTATATAAAATGCTCCAGTAGTTAATGAACTTCCCTATTTCATGGATTTATCATATATAATACTAATTAGAATTAATATATCACTTACTAATCAGTAAATACACCAAGAGCAATGTTTGTATCATAACCCTAGCAATTATTTACTAACAAGCTTAGAAATATATCACCAGCATATTTCAAAAAATTTGGGATTCTGTGTCTCCCTCTCTCTGACCCTCCCCCGTTCATGCTCTGTCTCTCTCTGTCTCAAAAATAAATATAAACGTTTAAAAAAAAATTAAAAAAAAAAAAAAGGGGGCGCCTGGGTGGCTCAGTCGGTAAAAGCGGCCGACTTCGGCTCAGGTCATGATCTCGCTGTCCGTGAGCTCAAGCCCCGCGTCGGGCTCTGTGCTGACAGCTCAGAGCCTGGAGCCTGTTTCAGATTCTGTGTCTCCCTCTCTCTGACCCTCCCCCATTCATGCTCTGTCTCTCTCTGTCTCAAAAATAAATATAAACGTTAAAAAAAATTTTTTTTTTAAAAAAATTTGGAATATGTGCTAACAAGTGTCACTCTGCTTCATGTTTCTTATGGGATAATCACCACATTTTACCTCAGAAAACTTCCTGAATTTTTAGCTTCAGCAGTCAGCTCTTCATTGAAAATCATTTTTTAAAAAATGTATGCTTGTCAAATGCCAATACTGGCTACAACCAGACAGGATTGGGTGGCCAGAGTGGTAGTTGCTCGAACATGAAGACAAATTAGCTGTTATGTGCCAATAACATAAATTGCCATTGGCTATGTTGATGTCTCTATTCCGGTCTATCAGTCTTGGGGAAATAAGGTGTTAAGGGCACCCTGAGGACCCGAGAGGAGGCAGCTGGTCGGAAAATTGGACATGCACAAATCTAATATAAATTTTAGTGACATGGAGGGTTCTCAGAGATCCACTGTGGAGTGAGGACTTGAATAGGAACTTAGATATTAAAGCATACAAATTAAACAGTATAAAAATGTCCCTTCTCTTTCTGAGTCGTATATTAAAGCAGGTAATTATTTTTAATAGTCTATAAAAACAGCGAAAAAAGTCTTTGGCTGAGCAGTTGAAAGGAGTTGTATCTCAGTAACCCTTTCCGGCTCTGTTGATGTCCTTCTCTTTGTTTATTTTAATTAGGGTGGGAGTTTTAGGGTAGACACTCAGAGGCAATGTTGTGTTACAAATAGTTGATAAAGAGCCTCAGGAAGGTTCTACTTTGTGATCTTATGTCATGAAGGAAAAAGTTGAGATGTTACAATAGACAGCCCAGGAGGTTTGGAGTGAGGGGACCTACAAGAATGGATCCTAGCCACATTTCCACACATCCTCACTCAGCTTTAGGTGTGGGTCAGTGGGCTGACTTCTGAATTCCTTATGGAGAGGGAAGGAAGAGAAGTGGAGATAAAAGAGGAAAGGAGAGAAAAGCAAAAGCGGAATGTGGTAGGTAGGCTCCAAGATGGCCCCCGGTGACCCCTGACGCCTGGTACTTGCAACCCTACACAAGCCCCTTGACATTGGTCTGCATTGATGGACATGTTTCTAAGGAAGAGACTACGGCGGGAGGAACGGAAAGTCATTTCCATGATTAGATTATAAAATGTGGCTTCTGTCTTGGGCACCCTCTCTCCTTCTCTCTCTCAGAGCCCTCACTCTGGGAGAAGCAATTTTCCACGTGGCAAATAGTCAGAGGGAGAGTCCCATATGGCAAGAAATTGGTATCTTTGGCCACTGGCCAATGAGGACCTGAGCCCTGCCAACAGTCATGTGAGTGTTCTTGGACGAGGATCCTCCCACATTCAAGCCTGAAGGCGAGATGACTCCAGTCGCTGCTGATACCTTAACTGCAGCCTTGTGGGAGACCCTGAGCCACAGGCTTAAATCTATCAATACCTATATCATCTATATCTATATCTATATCTATATCTATATCTATATCTATATCTATATCTATATATCTATCTATATCATTTCTATGTATCTATCATCTATCTCTGTATCTCTATCATCTATCTATCTATCTATCTATCTATCTATCTATCTATCTATCTATCATGTATAGATTTATTGTAGGAATTGGCTCAGATAGTTGTGGAGGCTGACAAGTTCCACAATCTGCATTTTGCAGGATGGAATTCCAGGAAAGCTGGTAGTGTAATTCAGTCTAAGTCCGCAGGCTTGGGGGCTGATGGTTTTAAGTTCTGATTTGGAGGGCGCCTGGGTGGCTCAGTCAGTTAAGCGTCTGACTTCAGCTCAGGTCATGGTCTCCCAGTTCACAAGTTCTAGCTTCTCGTTGGCTTTGTGCTGACAGCTAGGAGCCTGGAGCCCGCTTCAGTTTCTGTCTGTCTGTCTGTCTCTCTCTCTCTCTCTCTGCCCCTCCCCCACTCATGTGCTTGCTCTCTCTCTCTCTCTCTCTTTCAAAAATAATTTTAAAACATATTTAAAAAAAAAATCCTGATTTGGGTCTGAAAGTCTGAGAAACAGGAGCACCAAAGGAGCACCAATATCTAGAAGCAGCAGATATCTCCGTTCAAGCAGAGAGTGAATTCACCCTTCTTTTACCTTTTTGTCTTTTTATTCTATTGTTTTATCGACACAACTATGTGTTATAGTTTGAGGTTTTAAGAAACGAATCTTTGTAGCCTTGTGGGTATGCTGCTCCTTTGAAACCTGAGCCTTTCAGCAATACCAAACGTTCCCTACCTCTTAGTTATACATCACTCATCAATCTCTATTATCAGTCAATCTTTTGAGGGAATTATGATATTTGTAATAGATTTCATTGTTACAGTCCATTAAGCTTATCTGCATATGAGTTTAATATGCTCTCACACATCAGCAAATTGGCTCAATTCATTGGCTCATCATCATTGGCTCACTTTTCTTTTGTATTTTTCTGCTACATGTTATATATATGAAATGAGTAATGCCCTAGTCAATGTATACAAGGCACTATCTGTGTTAGTTGTATTGTTAGTCCCTCCCTCACAACTGGCATTACTTTTATGAGATGACACCAACCCCCTTATTAAGTCGCATCTTCCTTTGTTTGTGCCTTGTTCCATTAAGAAATCTGCAGTGTTTTACTTTCCTTGCCAATTCAGAACCTAGCAACCATACATGGTAGGAAGGTTCTTGGTTTTAGAAAATAAATAAGGACTTGGTGCATTTCTGACATTTATTTGGACAGCATGTTTCATCACTGTGCCTCAAAAGCATGGCACAAGCTTTGTCCAATGTGTTGGATCATGAAAAGAGGAAATAAGAATAGATTTTCACGTATTTTTAAGTGAAGTAATAGCCAAATAACTACATGGTTCACTGCTTTTGGTTATGTTCACAGATGAAAGAAAGCAGGATTTTTATGGCAAACCAGTTTGTCTATTCTGCCCTTCATGCTGAGCTCATTGTTTCTGTGAGAGGAAGGATTTCTTAAAAGTTGTGGGATGCTCTGGATCTAGATTCTTCTCAACTTTTCCTGTGCACTTGCAATGCATCTAATTCTGAAATGTGTCAAGAACAGATCTGCCAAATAATTAAGTGAAAAATAATTTAAATCTGGCCCTCAAAGTACCTGGCCATTAGAAATGGCATTTTATTGGAAGCTATAAATTATAGTAATAACTCTGAGTTTAATCTAACAACTGGTTACAAAAAATTAATTTAAAACAGAATTTAAATATTTCAATATTGGAATTTTCTCTTAGGTTTTCCCCCCATACCCGCTCTGGAAATTGCATGCAACATCTTCCAACATCTTCAAGGAAGCATCTGGACTATGGTTATAGATGAACATTTCTCATTTCATTGTCTGAATACAAAGCCATTTATAGGGCAACTTATCACATAAACACCCCTTGGCATCTTATAATAGAAATCAATAACACAGCAAAAAAGAAGACAGATGTGATTTAACCATATGCTATACCAAAAGAAAATAAAAGATATCCTGTGAACTTCCTAAAACTTTCTGTATACTATTAGTTACCTTGCATCGATGCCTGATGTATACATTTAATTTTCATTAGTCTTTGGCAAAAGGAGAGTAAAATATTTGTTTGTTTTCTTTTTTTAAACACAAAAAGCATGAAATACTTAATAGAAAGACTAGAAAGAAAATAATCATTTTTAGATACATAAAACATTTTCAAATTTCTTACTGTTTTTAAATGTACTGTCACTCATTGAGATAGGAAGAAATGCTTTTGAGACATGAAAAGAAGTGGGGTAGGGGCCCATTTATCAAGAAGTAGAAGTCTAGAGGCACCTGGGTGGCTCAGTCAATTGAGGATCCAACTCTCGATACCGGCTCAGGTCATGATCCCAGGGTTGTGGGATCGAGCCCAGTATTGGGCTTTGCGCTGAGTAGAACCTGCTTGGGATTCTCTCCCTCTCTCTCTCTCTCTGCTTCTCAAATGAAAAAAAGATGCAAAAGTCTATGAAGAAACAGAAAATTATTGTCTATTCTGAAGTGGGGCCCAGGTAGGGAGATACATGGACAGGTGCGGCAAGCTGATGGTTCTAGAAAGAGAAGGTGTGAGGTGGGAGAGCAGTGCCCAGGACCTGAGAGTATCAATACAGCTGATACTTTGGACCAGGGTAAGACCCCAGCACTGAAGAGAGAGTGGTGCTATCCCCGTCCCAGTCAGGGTAGCGCTGCCTCCTCAGGGTAGCTCAGCCAGATGGTGGCTGAGGCAAAGAGGGCAGTGGAGACCCTTGAACACCGACAGTGACCTGAAGAGGGTCTAAATGGCATCATTTAGGAAAGAAGGGTCTAAGTGGTAAGGCAGCTAACATGCTTGGGCAGTCAAATTTGGAGAAGACACACTAAGACCTAATATAACCTTCTGACCTTGGGCAGCTGGGGCAGAAGAAAGGAGCTGGGATCCCCAGGACTGAGTTACAGTAGTGGCCGCACCACGAGACTGGCAGTTTTCTCCTAATTGTCCCTCAAGGACTCCACAGGTCATTATTCTGTCTAGCTACCTTGAGGACAAGGTGATGCTGTCTAATAGTTATGCCAGCCCTCAAAATAGTTCCAGTCACTGGTATTGTGGAAGTCCCCAGCTTAGAGATGGCAAATACCTGATTTGTGTTCTCACGGTAAGAGAAAACCTGGCCAAGCACCCCATCAGCTCTTACAATAATGACTGGCCGATATTCTCCTTTCCATTTCACAACTTCTTCTTTTACCCCAGATATCCATCCCCACACTTCCTTCAATTTCTTTTATTATTTAGTATCAGAATCACACGTTCACCGGAGGTCAACTTGGGTTTTTTCTCTTCTTTTAGTACATTTAGCATTTGTTCTTATAATTCACATTTACTTTTGGGATTTTGTTGAAACAAAAAGACGAAAACTTTTGAAATATTATTTTAAATTTATAAAATAAAAAGCCACAATCTCACTAGTCACTTGTAATTTTGCATTTACTTCCAAATATTAGAGGGGACAACTTTCCCCTTTGCTTCAGCTCTTTTGAAATATGATCCTTTTTCTAGATGAAGAATTAAGAATCTGGGACTTGTCTCCTTTTCTTCTGTTTTATGTTATACATCTTTATTGAGATAAAATTCATATACCATAAATTTTTCCCCTTTAAAGTGTACTGTCTTTGCAGTGGTTTTTAAATGTATCACAAAGTTGTGTAACTATCCCCACTATCTACTTCCAGAAAATTTTAATCACCCTCAAAATTAACCTCACACCCATTAGCCAATTCCTTTCTTCCCTAACCCCTGGCAACCACTAATCTACTTTATGTTTCTCTGGATCTTCCTCTTCTGAGATTTCATATAAATGGGATCATATACTATGTGATCTTTGGGTTTGGGTCTTGCTTCTTTCATTTAATGCAATTTTTTCAAGGTTCATCCATGTTTTAACAAGCATCAGTACTTCATTTTTCTAGCTGGATAATATTCCAATGGATGGATATAACATTGTGTTTATTCATTCATCAGTTCGTGGACATTTGGGTCGTTTTTGCCTTTTGGCTATCGTCAATAATGCTAATATGGACATTCATGGACATATTTTTTTGGTGGATATGTTTTCATTTATCTTGGATATAGCCTTTGTTAGTTTCCTAGGGCTGCCATAAACTACCATGGATCAGGTGACCCAAATACCAGAAGTTTATGTTGTCATAGTTGTGGAGGCTGGGTGTTCAAGATCAAGGTGTCTGCAGATCAAGGTGTCTGAGGCTTCTCTCCCTGGACTCTCTCTGCCACAGCCTTCTTGCTGTGTCCTCATATGTTCTTCCCTTAGTCACTGTGTTGTCTGTGTCCTGATCTCTTCTTATAAGGACACCAGTCACACTAGGTTAGAGCCTGCCCTAAAGAACTCATTTCCACTTAATTACCCCTTTGAAGACCTTATCTCCAGATAGGCTTATACTTTTAGGTACTAGGAGTTAGGACTGCAACATAAAAATTTTGAGGGGACACAATGAAGCCCGTAGCATACACTTAGAAGGGAAATTATTGAGTCATATGGTAGCTCTAGTTAGCCTTTAGAGGAACAGTCAGTTGTCAAAGCAGCTGCGCCGTCAGACATTCCCACCCGCAATGCACAAGGGATTCCAGTTTCTCCACATCCTCACCAACACTTGTTGTCTGTATTTTAGGTTATTGCCATTCACAGGAGGTCATTTCTGAAGCGTATCTTTTTGTGAGTGTTCCACTTACCCATGTTTTTGTTTCTTCTCTCACATTGTCCCTCTTGACTGTGATGCTGACATCATATCTGTGTATATCCTTTGTATGCTCTAAGGGCTTAAATCTTTGGTCATCAGGCTGGTAATATTAGTAATCAAAATAGGTGACAACGTCAAATCTGATAAATTGTATGGCTTATTCTCAATAAGACAAACTGCAAAGATATCATAAAAAACATATCATTACTCAGAAAACAGACGGTCTGGATGAGTGCTTTTAGTTTATTTACATACTATTCATCCTACATTTGAAAACATCCTACCTTGTTGATATATACAAAGCCAATAAAGTACTGACCACTTTGTCCTTTCAATAATACACCTTCTCCTATTGAGATACTTTACAGCCAGCATAAAGATACTGACCTGGCTGAAATGTATTTTGGGAAGTGTATATACCACAGCAATCTTTCTTCTTCCAGCATGGAGCACAGTGGGGAACAAGTGGGTTACACAAATTAGAAGTCCATTATGTACACCTACTTGCATTCCAATGAAGATTTGCTGAATTTAGTTTTTCAGATAATTTATTGTTTTTCTGGGAGACCATAATACTTTCATATAATTGCATTCAAGAATATTCACTTTTTTTCAAGTCAACAAAGAAACCATTAAAACTCAAACAAAAATATTCTACAAAGAGCTATAAGTGGAAATGATCTTTCTTTTTGCCAGGTGTCTGGGAAAGGAGTTTACATTTTGCCTGAGGCCAATCCTTTTCTAATGTCTTCTTAATATCTTTGGAACTTACATCAATGCAGAAACGAATAAACTGATAAAGTTATTCTAAACACCGAGGTCTCATTTCCACCGAAACTTTTTTTTCTTTTTTATGGGAAATTTATTCAATCTGAGCTTCTTTCTTGGGTGAATCTTGTTGGGCTGGTCACACCCAGAAATTCAGCCCAAATGTCATCTCTGCAAAACTTTTGGGGATGCTCTCAGCAGAATCCCATGTCTCTCTCCTCTGTTCCCTGCTTGTCCTCTGTCATAGCATCATCACCAGCGGCTACCAGGTTCCACATGTATCCATGTTTTCATTCGGGTCAGTGGTTCTCAAGGGTGAAAACATGTCAGTACCACCTGAAGAGCTTTTCAAATACCTGCTCCATCTGGGATCCAAACACAGGAAGAGCTAAGTTGTGTTCCAAACCGAGCAGACTCCTCTTGGTTCCTCAGTGTTGGACCCTGGGGTATTTGGTCAGAATCTGGGGAGGGCAGGATGCCATTCTCTGCCAAGATTTTCAGTTGGATCCTTTCTTCTCTCTTCCCCTATCCTTTGCCTATCTTGTGGTCCAGCTCCGCTAGAGGAGACAGTAGATGTTTGTCTGAGCATGAAAAATTTACCAATTATGCATTTCACAGACACATCTAAGGGGGTGGGTATAAGATAAGAAGTCTTGGTTGAAAAGATATTTTAGTAGAAAAAATAAATTTAAAAATGCAGATAGTTTTTATTGAACACATGTGAAATGTGCTAGTTTGTTCATTTAATTTAATTCCCCCCATAACTCCAAGAAGCATGTATTATTATCCTGACTTGAAGGATGAATAAATGTCCTCAGAGAAATTGAGCAGATTGCTTGAGATCATACACTCTAAGTAACAGAATGGGGATGAGGCAAGTCTTTTGGCTCATACACAGCTTTCCTTTTAATGTTTATTTTTAATGCCCAAGTTTTTATGTTGTTATTTTTGTTATATATTATTTTTTCATATTATTTATTATTATATTATTTATGTTAATATGAATTATTTAAATCACATACATAAATACGAATATAAATAGTAGCAAAGTATGTTAATATTAACACATTAATACTATTTCTAATGTTTGAACCAAGTTAGGCAAAAAAAATTAATACCCATTTCAATCCAGAATGACAATGTCTAAATGGAAGTGTGAACTTTATTATGCTTATGAAGTACCCAGGCCAAATCTGAGTCTGCTGGTATCATGTGGTGATTTTTAAAAAGACAATTGGTTTAGTATGAACCTGCAGCTGGTGTGTGTCTCCTTATACATGTGCATGTGTGTGCACGGGTGTGTGTGCACGTGTACTGATCGTGTGGGCTGAGGGTGTCTGGTTCTTCTTTGTGGTCCTTGCTCAGGATCTGATGTGAGCAGCAGACACCTGTGTCCTTCTGAGATTAGTTTCACTCATGCTGTCAAATTTATCCCTTTAGTGTAAGGTGTTGGTATTGTAACTGGGGTGTGTTTACCACTTCGGGGTGCCAGTCATATGCCTGGGATGGAGAAGGTTGTATCTAGACTGGGCGCATCTATCAGAGATTTGTTGAAACCAGCATGCTAACTTATGGATCGTCAGGTGAAGTAGGTGGTGGGCACAACAGAGTTACGTTCATAGGTGTGTGCACGTGTATGTAGTGTTGGATAAGGACTAGATTGGAGTCAGAGGATCCTTGTACATAATTAAGCATCAAGTAAGACATCACATCAAGAATGTCTACATCTTTATAATGACTGCTCACAACATGGATCTCATTTGTCGGTGTTAGTCCCTCTGAAGAATATGGAGACTCTGTGGGGAAATAAAATGGAAGGTCCCTGAAAAGGAAATGGGAGAGTGTTTCAAGCTATCTGAAGAACCAGTTATTTTTCCCCTAATTGTTGCAGACCGATGCTTGTGTCGGTTCATATCAGATGCGACAGGAACAAACTGGCTTGCTCCCTGTTCAGTGAGATTGTGTACAATGATGATGCACTTGAGTATCAGGCATTGTCAACTTGCTATACAAGTGTCTAAATGCCCACTTCCAATTTCTGTGCTTATCTCATCAAGAGATAGGTAAAGTCGGCAGACCGGTGCCAGTCTACGGACCACACTTTTAAGTACCGATGCTGCAGACGAGCCTTATCTACTGCTCAGCCCCACCCACGGCCCACACTGCCAGTAGATGGTATGAGGATGTAGACACACTTGATAACAATGCCATAGGTAATGTTTATATATGCACATGGCTATTCTAACTCCATGATAGTCCTTTTACTGCACTGTATTGTTCGAGTGGTAATGACCTCTTGACTACTTTATTTCTTAGTGCATAGATACAGTAAGGAAAATATCTTTTCTGGCTTGAAGGATGACTCCCTTGTGTAGAAATACACAAATATCATAGCTGCAACAGCCGTTGGGATCATCACCTATATCTGTATATATCACAGTCAGTAGTCTGGGCAACTTGCAAAAATGAGAAGAATGGCAGTTACTTCTGGGGACAAAAACCATGGCTGGCGACAGAGAATGAGAAAATGGTGCCTCTGAGGCAGAAAATTTGGGAGAAGAATAGAAATGTTTAAAAAAGGACTATGAAATTGTGTTCTTTTTCCCATTTTTCTACAAAAGCATCTTCCTGTTTAAGAGTTTTTTGGAGTTTCATTTATTTTTAGAATTTTTCAAGTGCTCACTCCTGGAGACACTTACTTCAATTTGAGGGATGAAAGGTGTTGGCAGAGAACAGAGGTGATTCAAAGAGAGAGAGAGAGGGAGGGAGGGAGAGAGAATCTTAAGCCAGCTACATGCTTAGTGTGGAGCTTGATGTGGGGCTCGATCCCATGACTCTGGGATCATGACCTGAGCTGAAATCAAGAGTATGATGCTCAACTGAGCCTCTAGGCACCCCTACCCTCTGTTATTTTTCTGTTTATGGAAAGTATATTGAGGAGGTTGTTGGACCTCTTGGTTTTAGCATTTTATGTCAGAAGTAAATGCCTATGGTATGATTACATTGAGTGGATTGATTGGGGATTAAGTTTTGGTGCAGAAAATATTCAAGTTGAGGCAGCAGGGTTAGCTATTAAGGTAAACATTTGCTCTACAGTGTGATACCATGATAGCTTCAAAGCTTGTTCTACAGCCAAGCCTCTGACTGCTAAGCAAATTCTCTCCTTGATCTGGAGGCAGGGTATACATATAGTCTGTAGGCTGTTCTACCTCTTACTTCTCCCAGTCCGGTAATTTTAACATCTGTGTGTACTTTGTAAGACAAGCCTGGAAACAAGATAAGGAAAAATTAGAAATGGCAACACTGCTTCTCTCAGGAAATAATTCTTGGCAACAAGTGGTCACGAACTGCAACTTTTTTTGGCTGATGTTGTGAAACTACATGAAAGATGAAAAATCCCAGTGCTCCAAGTAACTATCATTTGGTTAAGCGTGGATTCTAAGGAGAGAGGACATGAAAGATGAAACAGAAGATTCTCTAAAATGTGGTGAATTTTCAAAATTTAGACCATCATTTGAAAATTGATCTCCTTTTTTTTTTTGGATGAGCGTATCACTTAAAAATATTTATTCCATTTTTATTTGAGGCACCTGGAGAATCAAGAGCCTTGAACAGAGGTGACAGTTTTACGTTTGGTAGCCTTGAGCACAACTGGGTACAGTCTGTGCCCTGGAAAGTGTAGTGTGCAAATACTGAATGCACGTAACAGAGACTCACGGTGGATGCCCCACCAAGGACCAGCAAGAAATGAGATGTAGGTGAGATGGAAAAGTAGGGAGAGGACACATTCGTGGAGAATGCACTATTCTGAATTTGAGGCATTGTGGCAAATCCAGTAAGCTGCATGTTGCCCTGGAACACTCCTCATCCCTTGAGAGTGATAGAAAAAGGCTGTTCGTCTCAAAATATTTCCTTGGCTTCTTTTGTTGGCAGTTACCGTATTTCATTCAATCTGAGCTGCCATCAATTATAAGGGAGAGCTTATTTTATTTCCACTGAGAAAGAAAAAAAAAACCACTTCCGATTAAACTGTGACACAATCATGACTTCTCATTGAGATTTTCTATTTTATGCTTTTTGCAAGAGGTTTTTTTATACTTTAATTAATTGGTCACACCAGCCTCTCATTACCTTGAAATATCTTTTTATCCATTCTAGGGACGAGGCCATTTGTCCCGCTCTCAGTGGCGGTGTTTGGTATGTGTTGGGCAGTCCCAATATCAGTAATTTGTGCCTATCTCAGTAATAAGATTTTAATAAAGCTTTATCTTCCCGTGGATTCTATCCTCCCTTAGTTTCCATAAAACTTTTTTTCCAAGAAAATATATCTCAGTATAAATCCAACGGAAACAAAATCACTCTCCTGAAGAGATATTTGCACCTCCATATTCACTGAAGCAATATTTACATTAGCCAAGATATGGAAACAACCTCAGTGTCCATCAGTGGGTGAATGGATAAAGAAAATGTGATGTATATGTAATATCTATCTGTTATCTATATGTCTGTCTGTCTGTCTATCATCTTTATGTGTGTGTGTGATACGTATATGATGCATACCCACACACAGTGGAATACTATTCAGCAATTAAAAATAAGGAAATCTTACTATTTGCAACAACATGGATGATTCTTGAGGGTATTATGCTAAGTGAAATAAGTCAGACAGAGGAAGACAAATGCTACATGAACTCACATATATGTGGGATCTAAAAAAAACCAAACTCCTAGAAACAGAGATCAGATTTGTGGCTGTCAGAGGTAGGAGGTGTGGGGTGGTGAAAAAAAAATGGGTGGAGGTGGTCAAAAGGTACAAACTTCCACGATATAAATACATTCTGGAAGTCTAATATACAACATGATTATTATGGTTAACAATACCATTTTGTACATCTGAAAGTTGCTAGGAGAGTATATCTTAAAAGTCCTCATCACAAGGAAAATAATTGGTAAATATGTGAGTTGATGGATATTAACTAAATATATTTGGTAATCATTTAACAATATATAAATATATTAAATCATTTTAAACTTATACAATGTTATACACCAATTATGTCTTAATGAAACTGGAAAATATAATAAGAAAAAGAAATGACGAAATTGTAGTCATCCTCCATCAATTTCACTACCACCAATTGTATGCCTTACTGTTCTATTTCCATGCCTTTCGCTTAAATAGTAAATTTGCGATTCAATGCTGAATCACAGTGCAATATTTTAGAATATGTTTTCAATGCATACAAAACACACAGTATTAGTAAAATGAAGAGACTCAATTAAATTGACAATTGAGCCACTCTGATCCAAGGTAAAGCATTCACAGACAATACCAACTGTTGCATTGCCAACAGCAACAGGAAAGAACCCAACTGTGAGACATGTCCGGCTATCAAAGAGGTTCAAATATTAAAGAAGCATATTTTAGAATTGAGGAACATGATTGAGTGAAGTCAGTGGGACCCTAATATAGCTACTGTGTGTACCAAATATATGTATAATCAGCTGTGGCTATATTTTAAGAACCGATGCAGTAATACATTATACAACTAAAGGACGCGAGTATCAAATCAAGTGAATTCAGGCAAGAACTGAACCAGAAGGATGGCTGATATGGTTTGCTGTGCTGTTTATTTTCAGATTTCTTAATTCCTTATGTGAGATAAGCTTTACTCAAAAGGACTTTTTTGCATTGCTTCTGCTTATTTGTATGTGGTAATCTTTATCCATATTAAGATGAGTGGCAAAACAAAACCATTTTGAATCATTCCATTTGTGTAATAAGAATAATATATTTCTACAAAGATTGGAAATGCAACAAAGCCCAAAAAAGTTAAAAACAAAATTATTTTCAATGTTACCATCCAGTAATAAGCAGCCTCTACCACCTAATGATAAAGGACATTGAACACGTATTTTGCATAAGACACTTGTTCTATGTCTTGCGGATTTTCTAATGAATGAAACCTTATTCTTGGTTCCAGTGGAAGTTGTTGGGTAGGGAATAGAAGAATGTCCCAACTAACTACACCAGATAACTTGTGCTGAATGTCATGAGGGAGGTAACGGAGTTTACATAAGATTGGAGGCAGTTCAGTGAGAAAGCATTCTGTGGAGGAGGTGATTTTGGTATAAATCTTCATGGGTAGGGTGTTCAGGTAAATATGAAGGAAGCAGGCATTTCAGAAGGAGGGAGATATTAATCAACAATCAAGCAAGAAATTCAGTTAGATTATGATCATAAATGCTCCAGTTTTTCCTGGGCATGTGGTAGGATTCTGCATACCCTAGAAGTTGGGTGTGGTCATGTGATGGATTTATACAAGTGAAATTTTAAGGGAACAGCCTGATTCCCCACATTCTTCCCTAATGATGTTTGCAATGGTGATTGTTCTGTTGGCCTATGTTCCTGGTTGTTTATGATCAGTAGAGACTCTTGACCAATCCACAGTGGACATGATAAGAGAAAGAGAAATAAAGCTTATCTGATTTAATCCACTGAGATTTTGGGGGGGTTGTTTATTACTGCAACCTAACCTAACATATCCTGACTATTACATCTGGATATAGAACATGTGAAGACAAAGAATAAGAGATAAGGTAAACAATTTACGGTGGAATCATTCAATGCTTGAATAGCATAAAAATATGTGGACATCTGGATTTTACATTATAAATAGTATACAGCCATTAGTATTTTCGTTGTTTGTTTTTCATAGGAAGATGGGATTGTCTGGTCTACATATTAGGAGGATTTGTTTTGCAGTGTTCTGTAGAGTGAGTTGGAGGAAGTACAATAACCAAGTAAGGACATTAAACAGGAGACCACTGTTGTAGCCAAAGTGAGGGCATGAGTTTTAACTAGGGTTGCAACAATGGGAAGAGAGGGTAAGAGATCTTGTAGAAACAATACAGAGTCAAGATGAAGAGATTTGTACACAAGGGATCATCACATGACCCTGTTGTCATTCATTGAATTGTGTCCCCTCAAAATAGATCTGTGCGAATCCTAACTCCTCATACCTTTGAATGTAACTTTATTTGGAAATAAGGTCTCTACAGAGGGAATCAATTTAAAATGATGTCATTGGGGTGTGTCCTCATCCAATATGACTGGTGTCCTTATAAAAAGAGGAGATTTGACCTCGAGTCAGACATACGCAGAGGGAAGATGATGTGCAGAGCCAGAGAGAAGATGGTTTTCTGCAAGCCAAAGAGAGATCTTTCCCTCCAGTCTTCAGAAGGGACCAGTCATGGGACACCTGAATTTTAGTCTTCTGGCTTCCAGAAATATCAGATCATAAATTTCTGTTCAAGCCACCCAGTTTATGGTATTTTGTTACGGCAGCCCTAGAAAACTAATATAACTATTAAAGTGTTTTTAAATGTTAATCTCTTTCATCTTTAAAGATTTCAGACTTCCCCTTTCCCCTTATATATACTTCCATTATTGTCTAAATTAAATCAGAAGCATGGGAGTAACTTTCTGCTCCTCAGTGTATAGGCAGAGTTCATCATTCCAACCAATTGACTTTTGTGGAAATTTGCATTTTATCTTTTACTGATTGTCTCCTTTCTCATTTTAGCAAGGTCGTAAAGCTTAACATATTTGTTTTTGCAAACAAAAGCTCTACCTGGAAAGATGGAATAAGAAGTTTACATTTTTAAAACTCCAGACAGCCCAGAATTCTGCTTAATTGAAAAAAGCCCTTCGTTGTGATGAATACAGTCTTTACTTTAATATCTAGCTTCATTGAAATCTCTTACAATCAGTGATTGAGTTAAAGGCATCAAGGTAAAAAAGCCTGACAGGCCTTCACATATTTCCTACCTAATAGTAATGGCCTCTGCATTAGAGATTTTTACTTGCTATCTTCTAAATTCTAGAACGCAGAAGGTGATGTGAGAAAATCTTTATAGGAATACAGGGCTCTAGGTCACTGATATTCACAAACTCGCATACACTAAATTTTAATGCCCAACAGTTGATAGACTATTGCCTTGTGAAATATTTATTATTTAACCACACTTTGAAGGTCCTACACTGGGAACCTATAAATCATTTTCTTTGTAATCTTAATTTGGTCCTGGAAAATTCAATCTCTTTTATTTTATAATATGGCTATTGAATCAAACTGGAATATAGAAGTTGGTTCTGTAAATTCTCCAATTAAGATTTTATCCAAGCCTTGCTTCACTAACTCATGCATTTCACTCATTCATAGTAATGGATACAAAACCTTAGTTTTAAAATGCTTATTTGGATTCACATTATAAGATTTTTGGATATGTACTAGTTTTATTCAAAGAATGAATTGAAAGATAGCCTTGAGAGAACTGAAATTTACATAGTAAGCTATGTTTTAATTTCTCGGCCAATGTTGTTGGCAATGATTAAAAGTGAGTCCCAAATTATGATACCCCTGAAAATTAGGTATAGTAAAATCTGGCCTAACAATTCTTGACATATAAGATTTAGTAAGTATAACATGTTTACCAAAATCACACTCACAAGATATTTTAAATTTATGTATTTATTTACCCAGAATCTTGTTATGAGGGTGTTTGACATAGAAGATGGACTGAAGGATAACATCATTCACGAATCAAACATTTAATGGGGTCCTATGAATAAAGCAATATTTTAAATACTATGGATTCAGAGACAAAAAAAGGCAATGCCACTGGCATATTGTTCCAGGAGGTATATGTGTGAATGAATAATAAAGACACATCGTAATACACATAAGCACACACGTTTAGTAAATGCTTGAGTCTGGTGTGTCTGAATAGTTTTAAGTTTACATTCGATTTACCTTCTAAGAACTATTAGATCAATTCGGTCAGAACATCTGGAAGGATATTCGAGGCAAAGAAACAGCTTAAGACAAAAGTCTAAAGTATAGAAGCGTGGGGACAATCTGGGGCCCAGCACACATCAGACATGGTTAGAGAAAGAACTGGTCGTACGAGGGACACACGGTAGAGCTAAAAGTTGGTTTGCATGGTTTTTGCACGGGCGCTTCATCCAAACAACAGGGAACTGGAGGATTATAAAGCTGATGAAAAATGGAAATTGAATTCAACAGACTGACTCCGCCAGCACGTGATTCTAGAGAAAAGCAAACACGGAGGTCATGTCGAGCATGCATAATTACATCATTCCAGTTCTGCCTCTGCAACTGATTATTTGGGTCATCTTTGCCAATTCATTCACTCTCCAGGCACATATCAAATGAAATGGCTCACTCGGAGGCTCTCTAAGCCTATTTGCAGCTTAAAACACAAGCTGGAGGTCTGACATGACCACTTTGGTTGTCACTTGATGCTGGAATCCATTTGCACTTTGTCAAATGCACGCATATGTCATTGTCAGTGACACCAACCAGAAAGCAATGATGAGTACAGATATTTGATACACATTCTGATATTTTTTTCTTGGCATCTAAAAGGCCTTGAGGTATTTATTTAAACCACTCTTACAGTAATGGACATTTAGCATACATTTTTAGATATACTTAGCACCACGTGAATGTTTTGCTTTGTGAGACTTTTCCACCTTAGGAGTTCTATGGCCTCAGGGTAGGAACTAGGAACCCATTTCCTCACTTTCTTTGCATCTGGCGTTTAACACATGACCTTGACTCCATCATTCAGACGCATCTGCCCAAATTTCATTTTAGAAGAGAGCGAGCTGAAGGAGGAATCCATGTGGTGGCGACATCTATCTTTACAAAGCAGCAATTAGATGGATCCTGGCAGAGGAATTCCTCAGCCAGCATCACTGGTACAAGCTCAAGAGCTGGCATCTTTTTTTTTTTTTTTTTTTTTTTTGAGAGAAAGAAAGAAAGCGTGAGTGGGGGAAGGGCAGAGAGAGAGGGAGACACAGAATCTGAAGCAGGCTCCAGGCTCTGAGCCGTCAGCACAAAGCCCGATGTGGGGATCGAACTCACAGACTGTGAGATCATGACCTGAGCCGAAGTCAGACAATCAACCCAGCCACCCAGGCGCCCCTCAAGAACTGGCATCTTTGATGGGAGCAACTGGGCTCTACTGTAGCCCCTGACGGTGTGACTTGGGTCTTAAGCTAGCTGTACAGTTTCCAAGTACAGTTCTTGACCCTCCTGGAAAGTCTGTGAGCTATCTCTATTGCTTAGTAAGTTTATTTCTGCTTCAACTAACAAGAGGGAATTCTCATATTTTCATCCAAGAATTCTTTCTGATTCAGCAATCTGACTCCTTTATCTTTTGACAAACTTTTTCTGCTAGAGGAGTGGAGCTTTCTATCATGATCCATGACAGAATGCCATTTCTCTTGGAATAAATAAGAAAAAAATTCCCCAGCGATCTCTTGATGATGCCCAAGGTGGCCAATGTCCAAATAAACTACCTCAGGACTAAGCAGTGAGTCAGTCTGGTGCTGTTGGGTCTTCTCTCTGCCATCTCCAAAATCTGATGTAAAAAATGGGTCTAAGAAAACAGCTGCTGACACTTACAATCTCTTGATAGAGAGATTGAGTGATAGAAGAGATAAGGAAGAGAAGGATCAGAAAGAATAGAAAGAAAGTGGATCTGTAATGAGAACAAAAGTCAAAACTGGTTGGAGGAGAGGAAGGTGAAAGAAAGTATAATTGTCTGCCTGGGACTTTGGAACAGGATGGATTCTGTATGCTTAAATACATCCCAAGTATTTAAGTGCCACCCCAAGTGCCACCGTGCCTTAAATTGTACCATTCGGTTATAATTTATTTTGATGAATTATGGCTCTCTTCAGTTGTCTCCTTTACAATGGTATGTCAAGCCCAGGTAACCTACCAAGTCATTAACAACTCCAGGAGACAATGAGCCAGAGAGTCTTGAGATTCCCATTGCCTGGCACGCATCTTTTCTTTGCCGCCCTCACCTTTTGTCAATTGCACCCTGCATTCTTTCCCAGCTGTCACTCCCCTTTTCCTGAAAAATCACTCTACCTATAATCCCCCACTCTATTTTCACAAGCTTTCACAAAGATTATTTCTAAAGATTCACAGAGTCGCATTCTCCATGTGACTGCAATGGGGATTTGCCTCCCCAAGGATATGAAATCTCTAGATGGGGAGACTTTTGATCTTTTCTTTTCCTATTGCCTGTATCTGTCCCATCTCTGCAAGTTCTGCAGAGAGGCATGTTCAGTTTTGCTTTAACCTTCTTAGAGTATCATGGGGCCTTCACAGGGTATCATGGGGCCCTGATCCAGCCTTACACTAACAGGTTCACAGGACTTTTTGTTCATTCCTTTCAAGCCATCAAGCCTGACTGGAACACCTTCAGGTCTTCTGCATTTTATTCTTCCCACACTTCTGTCTCCTTAGACACCTTCACCCTGTCTCCACACAGCCCCTTCCCCACCCCAGATGCAACACTGACATGCAAAATACATTTGGGCGGATTATTTGGACATTCATATATTATCTGGATGCAGCATATATGTATGCAGAGGCTGCGATGGCTAGTTAATGTATGTAGAGTTCTACGTGACTTCAACTGTGTAAGGTTATGTGACAGAAAATGTAAGTACTTCCTGGGAGCCTCAGTCAGGGCGTATGTCCTCCAGAATAGTACTTCTCAATGTTTTTCTCTGTGGAGTGAACATGAGAGATGCATTTCCAAGGAAGAAGCCCCTATTGGCCATTCTCAGTAGATCAGTTTTTTCTTCTCTTTAAGAGAATGTAACCAAGTGCACTTTCTATCAAAGAGATTATAGGGAGTCATTGAAGACTGCTTTAAATGTAACCATGTCGGTTTTTCACAACCATCACTCATGTTGGTAACACATGCTTATTACAGACCTCACTGCTGATTAGAACACATGGGTAGAGGGCACCTGGGTGGCTCTGTTGGTTAAGTGTCCGACTTTGGCTCAGATCATGATCTTGCAGTTTGTGAGTTCCAGCCCCATGTCGGGCTCTCTGCTGCCAGCAGAGTCTGCTTCGAATCCTCTTCCCACCCTCCCACCCCTGCCCTTCTCTTGCTGTACTCTCTCTCACTCTCAAAAATAAACATTAGAAAAAAAGAACATACATGTAGGAAGCAGCACCTCAGCCTAGGGTTGCATGACCGGATTTCTTGTCTACCTCTCAAATGCCCTCACACTTCCTGTTCTCACAATGCCTTTTTTACCCCCTTTGTCATCTTACCTCACCCTTCTGTAATTGCTTCCTCTTCCAGCATATATTTCCCAAGAATCTAAAAGCGACTTGCTCTTAGTAACTGTGCCTTTTCAAAATTATATATTACAGTCAGCTCTTTTCTTCTAAGAAGGAATAAGGTAGCTGAACTTCATCCACTCATCCTCACCTAGACTCACTCACCTAGTATGTACCTGACAAACATTTTTGGAAACAGATGGACAAGACATTGGCCTAAATCTTTACTGACTCTGCTTTCGGCAAAGCTGGCTGAGGGTTTTGAGCAAACGCTTATATTTAGCAGGTGGCAACATCTTCACTTTGTAAGGGTCAAAAAAGGAATCCGAGAAGCATATTAACTATAGCAGCACAGTTAGAATGTTCACCCCAACAAATCAGTGTAACTATTTTCCATGTCTGTTCTGTGACTTCTCTCAGCCATACACCTTGAAGGCTCTGATAATAAACACACATGTAGGCACAGGGTTTTCTATTGTCTCTTCACCAAATCAGTGAAAATCAGACATATTCATGAGGAAGATGCATAAGCCTGTATCTTCAAAAGGATAGAGACTCACCAGGTTTAGGTTTTTATGTAAAATTTAAATTTAACGAGATCTACACATTTATACACTGAGGAGTGGGGAAATAGGACGAAGAGTGTGAATGTGATCTGATATTTTGTTACAATAATTTTTTGTAACTTACAGAAAGCATATTATTTTAACTAAAGATATAGTTTAACTCAAATGAAGTCTTCTAGAATCCTCTCAACATGTCACAGTCTTACATAGAGCTATGTGTATATTTCAGTTTGCTACATGTGTATATGTCTATATAAAATTACCTCCCTAAGGGTGGGTGATGGGTATTGAGGAGGGCACCTTTTGGGATGAGCACTGGGTGTTGTATGGAAACCAATAAACTTCATATATTGAAAAAAAATAAGTAAATAAAATAAAATTACCTCCCTAGAATTTTAACTTATCAGTAAAACTTAATTTATTAAAAACTAAAATAAGTATACTTGTTTTAACTGGTTGATACATTATATTTTTTGAAAATGTTTTTAAAATATTGATTTTCTCCTTCATTTTGAAAATATTTCCAATGATTTTAGCTTCAAATGGGATTTATTCACTTGTTTGTATAACTTTAATATTGTGCAGTTTTTCTTTCTGAGGTTGTCATAAATAAGAATGAGATTTGGTTTTAGCTGGTGTCATTTATATGACCTAAAGAGATTAGTTATTGCAGAGTCTAAGTGGAAAGACGTTGGTGAATTTACACTCATCAAAAAGGCCCATTTATTATTTCTGTGTCTAATTAAATGTAATAAATCCACTTTAAGAGGCTTTGCTCATGTGATGTGCAATGCCATTCCCACTCCATAATTGAATGACATACCCTTTATCACCTTTGTTTATATATAATGGAACAAAAAAGCTGCATAGTTAGTTCTGATGACATTGGCCAGGTTCTCCTTTCTGGGGATAAACATGGACATCTCATGATACACGGTCTGCCTTGATGATGCAGGTGTCATGATTTGGGACCCTTTTCACAGAATAACAGTCTTGGTTTTATGACTTTGTGTGGAGTATAGTTTGAGTTTCATGGGCCATTAGCAACTAGTTTCCACGCAAGTCTCTGGCTTCTCAACACAGTACTCAGTGAAGAGCTTGCGGAGGCTGTGGTTGCTGCCAGTCTGTCACTTAAGGGTAGGCGCCTCTGCATGTGCTGTGCTGGGGCCAGCTCCCGGGCACACGCTCATGTTGAGGAAAACCCAGTTTCTACAGCCTCACGATGCTCCCAGGGAAACATCACTACCATCCCCAAAGGGATACTGGTCCAGAAGCTACTGTTAATCATTTTTTGTGTGATAATATGTGCCAATAGCATACACATGCACACATGTGTGTCTGTATTCACAACACATTGCGTAACACATCACCCGATTGATTGTATTTTCTATAATTACTAAAATTTCAAATGTCAACATGTAAAAACGAACTGTAAATAAGAATCCAATGTTTTCATATAATAATATCCCAAAGGCAGTGTCTCTAAGGGTGGCAAAAAAAACAAACTCAACAAGCAATGAACCAAAAAATAAAAACATTAAAAAAAGTGTGTGTGTGTGTGTGTGTGTGTGTGCGTGTGTGTGTGTGTGTGTGTGTGCGTGTGTGTGTGTGTGTGTGTTGGAGGATGTCATTGAGAAGACATTACCTCTGGTTGACCCATACGCTGGACCCAGGCAATCAGAGGCTTTTCACCCTCTCCCCTGTCCTTGCAATGTACACCCTGCTCACCATTCCCACGTTGGGAGCTGTTTCCCAGGATGCAGGAGATTGAGAGCAGGACGCAGGATTGAGAGAGCAATTTGTTCCTGAGACCATCTGGATGGCACAGGTGACTGAACTCAGTGAAAGCCTCTGTATAAAGATTCTGACCTGCAGGTGATGAGATCCACTCCTCTTGTGACCTCCTGAGATAAGGATTGTAAGTATGTTCCCTTGCTTGTCAGAACTCCCGCTTAGCGCTCTGGAGTGGCCTGCCTCTTTCCTTCGTCTCTCCTTGTCCTCCATGTATGTGGCCGGTTGGCGACCCAACAGTGTCTGAGATGGAAGAGATTGAAATGTGATGGCAGAGAAGCTCCTGGGTGGCTCAGATCATGATCTCATGGTTCATGGGTTGCAGTCCCGCGTCGGGCTCTATGCTGATAGCTCAGAGCCTGGAGCCGGCTTTAAATTCTGTGTCTTCTCTCTCTGTCCCTTCCTCACTCGCACTCTGTGTGTATGTGTCTCTCTCTCTCTCTCAAAAATAAATAAAAACACTAAAAAAAAAAAAAAAAGAAAAAGAAATGTGACAACAGAGAGAAATTGCTCCTTAAAGTAGCAGGTCTCTGCCTTCATAAAAAAGATGATTCCCCTTTGAAGACAAAGGAAACCAAAACCCTTTATTCTTAGGGTCCTACCCTCCCTTATGTTTAACAAATGATCCTGCCCTCATAAAACACAGAGCCATAAGGGAGGGAGTGTGGCACCTGCCAGGGTAAATAACTTGAATTCTGGCATTCATTAGCTGGCTTCTGTGGACAAGTTACTTAGGCACTAGGTCTCGATGCTCCTACCCACGCACTGGGGTTGCCTTGTGTAGGGGTTATTTACTATATTTTGGCAGGGCCCATTTCCCATCACGGAAGCAAAAAATATTTGTTTTCCAGCCTCAATATTTGTTTTCCAGCACTGGCAGCCAGTGTATCAGCACATCCAATGAATTTTACTGTTTTCTCTTTTGTTTGTTTTTGTTTCTGTTTTTAACATACAGAGAAAGATACAAAATATCACTGTCAGTGGGGTCTCATATTGGTGGCGAGGGCCAGAGCCACATCTGGTGTCCAATCACAGTGTGTTCTCAGCACAACAGACTTCCAGTTTTCAAACCAGGACTTCAGAGTTTCTACCGATTCTTTGAGTTTCCATTATGTTTTTATTTAACCTTAAAAAAACCCAAAGCATTTGTTTTATATTATATGCCCTAAAGAGTATCTATAAACATATAATTTAATGGATAATGAACATTCACACACACACACCTATATTACCACTATTAAGGGGCACCTGAGTGTCTCCGTTGGTTAAGTGTCCAACTCTTGATTTGGGCTCAGGCCATGATCTCATAGTTTGTGGGTTCCAGCCCTGTGTCGGGTTCTACGAGCTGAGAGTGTGGAGCCTGCTTGGGATTTTCTCTCTCCCTCTCTTTCTGCCCTTCTCCCTTCTCAAAATAAATAAATAATTATTTTTTTAAAAAGTAGGGATTAAGAATACATTTAAATCCTCTTATATCCTTTGCCACTTGCATTATCTTCCTCCTCCTCAGATGTAAGTACTGTTTGAAATTTATATTATCGTTCTGCCCTTGTAGTTTTACCACATATGAACAAATCCCTAAACAATGTATCGTGTGGTTTTTCTGTCTTCTTTTGAACTTTACATAAATGAAGTCTTTCTACATATTCTTCAGTGATTTTCAGTTTTCAATTATGTTTTTTGAACTTGTTCATGACCTTGCGTGTAGTTTCATTTCATTTCCAATGTTGTACCGCAGGTGGTTAATACACAATTTGAGGCAGAGAGGAGCTTTTCAAAGCTATCAGTGCCTGGATTCTACCAAAAGCAACGAGAGCCTTATCTCCAGGGTAGGCTTAGTTGTTGGTATTTTTAAAAACCTCTCTCCCATTTCCAATGTGTAGCTAAAGTTGATACCCACTGCTTGTTAGCATTTCATTGTTAACTAAGCCACATTTAGTTTTCTCTTCACTTGCTTGTAGTTTTTACTATTATAGGCAATGTTGGTGTAGATAGTCTTATAAAACACAACTCCTGAGGATCTATGCAATATTTCCTGTATACAATACATGTAAGAATAAAGTGTTCTGGTTCATACAAGACATTCATGTTCAAATTTACTAAATTATGACAAACTATTTTATGAAAGTTCCTATTTCTCTACATCTTGCCAACATTTGCTATTTTCAGACTTTTAAGATTTTTGCCAGCACAGTAGATGTGCAATACCCTATTGTGATGATTTCAAATTTCCCTTCTGTTAATATTACTGGAAATGTGCATCTTCTTATATGTCTTTTAGTCATTTGTTGTTGGTGGTGGTGGTGGTGTTGTTTTCTGGTGAATTTCCTGTTCATATTTTCACCCACTTTTCTTTTGGGAAGTTTGTCTTTGATAGATTTGGACAAGTTCTTAATATATTCTGGAAATCAGTCTTCTGCCTTTGTCTTTGAAAATGTTCCCATTTGTAGGTTATCTATTGCTCCATTTATGGTGTCTTAGGATGAACAGAAATCTTAATTTTAATGTAGTCATAAATATCAAGCTTTTCCTTTATGAGTTAACTGTTAAAAATGTATTTTTTAAAATAAATCTTTCCTTAGAATCATGAAGTTATTTATCTATATTTTCCTTTATTAAAGGTTTTTCTTACACATTTAGAAGTCCATGATCCATCTGTAGTGTGTGTGTGTGTGTGTGTGTGTGTGTGTGTGTGTGTGTAGCATCAGCTAGAGATATCATTTAATTTTTATGCTTTATAGATAACCAGGCATTCCAGTTCCGAGCTTTTCATTCTGTTCCACTGATATGCTTGCATTTTCCTGTGCCAATCCTACATTGTTTTAGTAACAATAGATTGTTTTATCAATTCTTAATATCGGTGAAAGTTATTTGTCATTATTCTTCTTTTTCAGGAGTGTGTTGACTACTGTTGGAGCCTTGCTCTTCCAAATAGATTTAGAATTAGCTTACCAAGTTCTATGAAAAGCACTTGTGTGATTATGATTGGAATTGCATTGAGTCTATAAATAATTTGGGGAGAATTAGTATGTTTATAATAAGTGGATTTCCCCATCTATGGATATATATATTATTTTTTGTTAATGGCTTTCAATATCTTATAATTGCCTACAAAATGTTCATGCATACAGTTTGTTAATTTAATTACAAATATGTTATTTTCTGGTTGCTAGTAAAATGGTGTTTTAATTTAATTTTCTAATAGTTCTTTGTTGGGGTAGAATGTCACTTTTTATTTTTGTAAACTATACATAACATAGTATTTACCATTCTAGCCACTTGTAAATGTACAATGCAGTAACATTATGTACATTCACAACGTTATATAATTATCACCCCCATCTAAACCCAAAACTTTTTCACTATCCCTGACATAAATTGTGCACCCATTAAACAATAACCTCCTAACCCCGCCCCCTCTGGCGCCACGGCCCCTGGTAATTTTATCCTACTTTATGTCTCTACAAATTTGCCTATTCTTGGTACCTTGCATGAGTATATAAATGGAAACATAGGATATTTGTCATTTTGTGTCTAATTTCACTTACTGTAATGTTTTCAAAGTACATCCATTTTGTAGTATATATCAAAATTTCATTCCTTGTTACTGCTGAATAAAATTCATATGTTATCCACATAACATATAATTTATCCACATTTTGTTTATCCATTCATCTATTGATGGACACTTTGGTTGCTGCACCTTTTGACTGCAATGGATAATGTTGCTATTAACATTGGTATACAAATACCTGTTCTAGTCTCTGCTTTCAATTCTTTTGGATATATACCTAGGAGTGGACAATTCTGGATCACATGGTAATTTTATATTCAACTTGTTGATGAACCACCGAACTGTTTTCCACAGAAAATACACCATTTTATATTTCCACCAGCAAGGCACAATGACTCCAATCTCTCTGTACCTTCACTATCTATGTATCTATTTATCTATCTATCTATCTATATATATGGCAAAACATATCCTAGTAGATGTGAAGTCATGTCTCATTATAGTTTTGATTTGCATTTCCCTAATGATTAATGACTTTAAATATATTTGCTAAAATGTTTACTGACCATTTGTGTATCCTTTTAAGAATGTCTGTTTAAGTCTTTTGCTCATTTTTATCAGGTTGCTTTTCATTGTTGAATTGTAGGGGTTGTTTATATATTCTGGATTTTAACCCCTTATCAGATACATGATTTGCAAATATTTTCTCTAATTCTGTAGGTTGTTTTTTCATTCTGTTGTTTGTGTACTTTGATGTACAGAAGCCTTAAATTTTGATATAGTCCACTTTATCTATGTTTTCTTTTTTGCCTGTGTTTTTGGTGTCATACCTTGAAATTGTTGCAAATTTAAAATTATGAAGACTTTTTCCCCAATGTTTTCTTTTAAGGGTTTTATAGTTTTAGATCTCAAGTCTAGGTCTTTTTATCCATTTTGAGTTAATTTTTGAATATGGCATGAAGTAAAGATCCAACTTTATTCTTTTCCATGTGGATACCCATTTTCACAGCACCATTTGTTGTGATGGTGAAATGTCATTTTATAGATCTTCATTAAAACCTTACTTTTTCTAATAATTTGTAGACAAATTAATTTTATAGTAATTTCGATTTTCTATGTACACACGTATATCAAGTGTTATGCTTCTTCTCTAATCCTTATACCTTTTTCCTCCTTCCCTCCTTCCTTCCTTTCTCCTTACTTCTCTCCTGTTCTTTCCTTGTGTCCCTTCAGAAGCAATCTGTGTAGTAGAGATCACCATAAATCTCATCATCAACATTGACTCTTGATAATCAATTACCTTTGATGTTATCATTGCTTCCAACTAACTCATTAATACTTTAAAAAAAATTTTTTTTAAAAACTGTGCCCAGTACTTTAGTTATGTTCTTTTTAGAATGTTTCTGTGAACGTTGGTTTCCTAGTTAAACTAGTCAGACTGATTTCTGTTGTTTGTGACAAAGAGCCTGAATGAAACTTCTTATAGGGAAAATGAGAAAAACATGCTTATGTTTTGTTTGTTAACATAATTCCAGTTATGTGATAAGCACTCAGTAAATTTTAAATTTTTGTAATGTTTATTTATTTATTTTTGAGAGAGAGAGAGGGAGAGAGAGAAAACGTGGGCAGGAGACCGGCAGAAAGAGAGGGAAACACAGAATCTGAAGCGGGTTCCAAGCTCTGAGCTGTCAGCACAGAGCCTGATGACCCAATGAGGGACTTGAATTCTTGAACCATGATATCAAGACCTGAGCTGAATTCAGAAGCTTAACTGACTGAGCCACCCAGGTACACCACTACTCAGTAAATTTTAATTATTATTGCTATCATTATCATCGTTATCATTTGTCTTGTGACTGCATCATGCCATCTCAACAATATCTCCCTTAAAAAAGGATACTCCCTGGAGTATAATACTTAGCTCAGACGTGTATTTCTTTTGGGCAAATATGAAGCATGAATGAAGTAGGTGTTGAGGAAGAAGTGAGAAGGCTCCTATCGCTTCATATATCATATATTATGGCTTGGAAAATAGCACTTTTTTCTAGATATACACCTATCCTTCTGTAAGTTTTACTTTAACATGGAAAATAATCCAATAGATAACAGTGTTTGTGTCAGATTATATCTATAGATCATATAGAATTATATGATCATAATGAGAGCAAGACTACTAATTTTACTTTTGGAATATTGACAAGTGTCAAACTACTGAGCACAAATTCATTAGCCAGCTGTACTCCTTCAGGCTGGAAGTTGGTGAATAAGCAAGTGTTTGTTTAATTTTGAATCTTCTCAATTCCTCTTCAAACCATGAAGCTTCAGGGACAACTCCTTATGCATATGCACAAAGAGTGATTATTAATATCACATTTGAATTTCATGTGCTTCTGGTTTGATTTAGACTTCTGATTCTTAGTATTTTAATATAATTTGCAATTTTTTTATTGTTAAGATTAAAGTTTCCTAGTAAGTATAGATTTTAATATGTTGTATACCTTACTCTTCTTTTTAGAAACCTCAGTCTAAAATGTATAAAAACCTCAGGTTTTATACATAATGTGTGCCAATTTAAAAGATTGGTATGTTGGGAGACTCTCACTCAAACTCTATCTTATAGACTGTCTTTCTGAAAACATTCAGTGAAGTGTTTTAAAATATTTTCTTGAAAGAAAGATAGAAATACGTTTTGATAAGCTATTGCACTCAAGCAACTCACATGAAAACTTATTGTTAATTCCTTAAGAAAAATAAATTTCACATTATCTCAATTAATAGAACTTTGTAATTATTAAAATGTTGCAAAGTTCCTTTGAGAAAACATTTTGAAAAATTTATGATAAGTAGATACTTCAAATTGCTATAGAGAACAGCTTGTTGAATGGAAGTGAATTATGAGTTGACTTCATGTCCACAGATCATTTCTATTCAAAGGCAATTACAAAAAGAGCCATACCTCCCTGAACTGTTTTTTTGCAACAGTTCATGTAGATAAGACTCTTTGCACCTATTTCTCCCGAGAACTAGGGTGTCAGAACTACTTAAATTTTAAAATATTTATGCACATAAAGGGATATGGTAGGCAGAATAATGGCCTCCCAAAGATGTTATGTCCTAATCCCTAGAATCTATGAATATGTTAGGTTACCAGGCAATGGGGAATTAAGGTTGCTAATCAACTGACCTTAAAATAGGGAGATTATCCTGGATTATTTGGATGAATCTGAATGTAATCACAAAGTTTCTTAAATGGGGAAGAGAGAGACAGAAAAGAACCAGAGTCCCAGAGGCTTGGGAGGGACTGAACTCAATCTTACTGGCTTTGAAAACTGAGGAAGAGGTCAAGCCAAGGAAAGTGGCAGCCCTTAGGAGATACAACGGCAAGGAAACAGATTCCCTCTAGAACTTCCAGTAAGGGTGCACCCTGCCAGAAACTTGATTTTAGCCAAATAAGACCCATTTCAGACTTATGATCTCCTGAGCTATAGGAAAATAAATATGTGTTATTTTGAATCACAAAGTTCGTGGCAATTTGTTTACAGCAGCAATGGAAAACTAATACAAGGGGAAAATCAGCGTGATGGTATATGAACTTGCACAGAAGGTTTTGAGCAGAAAATAAAGGAACTCAGGATACTTTTCCAACTGGCCTCTAGGTATCTTTATCTAAAGTTCCTGCTTTTTGGTTAATGCACCTTAATTGGAGCCATTGACAAGTGTTCTCTAATACAATTCAGTATGAATGAGTGGGTACCTTCCAGAGGTCCAGGTGACTATATATTGAAGGGAAACAAGAAGTGTCATTTACTGTAATTTGAACAAGAATTCAGACAATTTTAGGTAGCTGAGTTCAGGTTGGGTCAGATTGAAAGCACAGGTATAGATTATCAGTGTTTTAGTTTTGTCATAGTAGGGCAAGACAGCTTGCCCATCATTGCTCAATTCTTTGAAGGTACTAAATGGAAAATGCCACCTCATAGAGTTTTAGAGCAAAAATTTTATTTGGAGTAAAACAGGCATGACCAAGAGATCTACATACACAGGCATGGAATAATTGATGTGTGGCCACAGAAAAGGTAAGGAGTGAAATCCTTGCCCTGGCAATCAATGGATAATCTTGAAACCAAGTTTCTGCAGCTAGGGAGACAGGGAGACTCTGAAAGAGATGGAATACCATAGAACAAAGGTTATATAAGTAATGTTCTACTATTTCCTGGGTTCAAGGTTATCTTTTTTCCTGTCTAAATGCAACAAGAAAGACGTGGTAGATAATTTTTCTAGGCGTTTTTATAGTGGATTCTGTTGACAAGCAATCCACAGCATGAATGCCTGTTGGTGGAGAATGACAGCCATCTTTCATATGAAAGAAAAAGTAGAGAACTAGCTGTAGTCTTAGAAGTGAATCTGGTGAAGCGTGTGCAATATAAGCCTAGGGGACCCTGGATACTGTGCAGTTAGTGTGCAATTTCTCATTTGTGAAGTGACTCATTCTGCATTAAGTCGGGCGACCTACATGCATATTTTAGTGTTGGATGCAGTAACAAATAAGAGAATGACACAGTAGTCAACATCAGAAGGACAGAGAGTTTACCCTCTCCTCTCATGAACAAGGACCTTCTAATAAAGTGATTTGCAGGAGCTGTTAATTGTGGAGCCACTCTGCACTATCATGTGCTCATTAGCTGTAGTTCCTGTGACCATGCGTTGTGTGTACAGGTGTCTGTCTACGTCTCTCTATGCTCAAGTTAATTGCATTAGATGGATAGATCATTATATATATTGAAGTCCATAGAATGAGTTTATTTTCTACTAATACTTTCCATTTTTATAAGTCCTACAATAATTGTTTTTGAGGAGATATGAACTGGGTGAAATCAGCGTCTTTCAAACCAGTAAGCTGAAACCAATGGTAAGTAAAATCTCTTATAAAAATGGTACCTAAAGAGGACCTACTTCTGAGTGTCATCCCTCATATAAATATTATTAAGAGGAGGTATAATGAAAGCAATGCGAAAAAGTACTTAATATTATTGCACACATTATATTTATAAAGACTGAAGTGGATTATTTAGTTCTCAAAAAAAATTACTATGAAACATGGACAATTATCATCCCTATTTTCTATATGAGGAAATTGGGACTGAGTGATACTGGTGACTGGTTCAAAACCAGTCAATAACAGTGTGACAGAGTCTGAATTTAAACACAGGCCTGCCTGGTCCCAAAGGGCATGGGTTTAGTGAGTATGCTATGATAGAAAATCAAGGTATTGGGTTACGACCAGAGAGTAAATGCATTTTCCATTTTGACACCGTCCCATTCTTTGAATGCTGAAGTCCTCCAACATTTGACTGGATGAGACCCCGATCCAACATCTTTATATCTCCAATTTTGGAGACATGGAGCTCAAGGCACAGAAGAACAAAGAATGTGTATGTTGTCATTGAACATACCTTTATTCTTGTCTCAGTTTTTCACTGCGTCCCACCATTTCTTGGGCTCCAGCTTCCTTACCTTCCCTATGCGCTTCACTGCTGTTGAGACACTTAAATGGAGGAGTTTTCTTCAAGTCTGACATGTGTCCTCTCGTATCAATAAGTACACCGACTCAGGTGGCAAAGAATCCGATTGAGGTGGATACGAGTTGTAGATTTCCAGTTATCAAGAAATTTGATGAAATATCTCAAACCTAGCAAATGACTGGGCCCCGCACGATGATTTATTCAATGGAATTCATAATCGAATATTTGTATTATCAGTGTTTCAAAGTAATGGCAAGTCTAAAGCACAGTGCAAGCTGGTTGAAAGCCTTGATAATTTTTTAGTAAGCCAGCAGATGGCAAATGTAGTTCAGTAGAGAAATGCAAAATAAACTGATCTCAAATGTTATGTGCTAATCATACCACACATAATCGGAGAACAGATTTTTTTTTAAGGCTATTATGTGAAAAATTATGAAAACCATTACTTTAATACATAAGTATATGCTCCATTTTTAACATTCACTGTAATATATGCATGCAGATATTTAAATGAGCAAGGCATTGTTCAGTATATTTGACGTGGTCTGAGAAGTCTTATGTTAGGCCATATTCAGCAGGGGGTTGTTGTATGGCTCTAAACATGAGATTGAACATTTCCACTGGGAGAGTTTTGCCATTCAGCCATATTCAAGTCGAAATATGAGAGACTTCAACATTCTAGAGGAAGCTTCTTGGCAAGGTTCATTAAGACAGTACTAATAGAATAGAAAGTTGTCCTTTATTTTTTCAGGTAAAAAAATCCCTCCCAAAAGACTAATACCCTCTTAAGTTCAATCTGTATTCTGGTCTAAATAGTTTGCTAGGGCTGCTGTAACAGAGAATCATGGCCCAGGTGGCTTAAACAGGCAGCTTAACATAAATTTATTTCTTCACACTTCTGGAGGTGAATAGTGTGAGATCAAGGTGGTCAGCTGAGTTGACTTCTTCTGAGGTCCTTCTCTTTGGCGTGTAGTTGGCGGTCTTCCCTCTGTGTCATTCATGGTCTTCCTTCTGTGTGCACTTGTGTCTTAATCTCTTCTTTTAAGGACACCAGTTAGATTGGATTAGGACTTAGGCTAATGACCTCATTTTTATCTAATGACCACTTTAAAAAAACCTTGTCTCCAAATACAATCACATTCTGAGGTCCTTGGGAATTAGGACTGCAACATATATTTGGGTAAATTTAGCCCATAACACTGTCTAATAAATATAATCTTGGAAATAAAATTTTCCCATTGTAATCAACCCTCTTACTATTGAATAAACATTAATGAACATTAATTTGGATATATGATATGATAGATATAGTTACGCTGAAATTTGTAATTATAATTGCTGAGAGTATGGAGCCTAACTACATCAACAAATAATATTCTCATTTCACATAATCAAAGGGTAGATTTTAGATGCTTTATCCCCTTTCCTTCCCAGAGGTAGAACATATTGCCTCTTGTAGGCTCAAACCACTTCCCAGTTCCCAGATGCACTAATTAATTTGTTCATCAAATATTTATTGGAATTTTGTGCTTTGTAGAGTTTATCATTGCTTCATTGTCTATTAGTCTGGTTCAACACTAATGGTTGTATTGGATTACAAACTACTAATGGTGCGATCAAGGATGCTAAAAACAGTTGGGTGTTTACTATGGGCTTGGCACTGTGATAAAATTATGTACATTATGTTATTAATCCTTAGGACAATCCTGTGAGGCAGAGAGAGTTTGAATCCCCATTGTACACATGATGAAAATGGGTACAAAGAGATCATGTCAGAGTATTGACTTTCTATTGTTGTATATCAAATTGCTATACACTTAGTGGTTTGGAACAATTGTCCATTTCAGCTAACTGTTTTGTAGGTAAGCAGTTTGGTAGGGTGTGGTTGGATTCTCTGCTCAGAATTATCATAAGGCTGAAATCAAGGAGTAATCTTGACTGAGTTCTGGTCCTAAGGCTCCGGTGAAAAATTTGCTTCTAAGCTCATTCAGGTTGTTGGCAGAATCCAGTGCCTTGTGGTTCTAAGATTAAGGTCCCCGTTTTCTTGTTGGCCATTGGCCAGGAGATCACTTTCAGAGTATGGAGACTGCTTGCATTCCTTGCCACCTGGCTCCCTCCCCCTTCCAACCAGCAAGAAAACATCAAAACTTTCCTGTGCCCCAGATGTCTGACTTTTGCCATTCTCTGATGTTGAGATCCAGATGTTAGGTTAGTCCTACTCACATAATCTCCCTTTTAAAAAGTCAACTGTACCATATAATATAACCTAACTGTGGAAGTAATATTCATCATATTTACATTCTGGAATTATGCAGATCATGAACAGCTGGGTGTAAGAGATCTTGGCAGCCATCTTAAATTTTGCCTAGGATAGTCAGTTGACTGTGGCCCCACTGATGCTGTATAACAAACCACCATAAAAGCTCAGTGGCATGTAGCCCTATCTAAATATTTGACTCACACATATGTGTGATGAAATTGGGGGGGAAGTCAGGCTTAGCTTGGGTACCTTAGCTGGGGCAGTTTTGCTATATGTGTCTCTTATCCTCTGCCTGAGACCAGCAGGCTAGCTGGGCATACTAATGGTTGAACAAAAGAGCAAGCAGAAAGACACAGGGTCTTATGGTCTAGAATCAGAACTGGCACTTCTGGTACCAGTCACTTGGTCTTCATTGTACTGGCAAAAGCAAGTCACATAGCCAAAGTCAAGGGGCAGAGAAATATTTTCTCTACCTTTAGTGGGAAAAGCTGCAAAGTCAGAAAGCAAAGAAGGTAGATACAGGGAGGAGTGAAGAACTATGGTCAAAGGTAAATCTATCAGAGCTCTGCTTTGCCTTGGTTAAGCTTCTCTTGCACTCCTACTGCTGTTTCCCTTCCAACACCTGTGCTATCTGAATAGACGAGCTTAGTTTTAATCGCTCTGTGTGTGAACGATCCTTTTATATTTGGTTACACTTGAGCAATGTTTCCAGCAAAGAGCTAGACAGTAAATATTTTAAGTTTTGTGGATTGTACCGTGTCTGTCACAATCACTGTGCTCTGCCGTTGAGGCCCTAAAGCAAGCATAGACAATACATAAATAAAACTTTTATTCATAAAAACTGGCTGCAGGATGGATTTGGCTTCTGGGCCATCATTGGTGGCCCTTTGGTTTCCATCCAATTAACTATGCTTTGACTATACCTGGAATTTTGGTCAAATGCTGCCACGACAACGTTCAATCACAAATTATTCAAACATTCAGTGGCTTCCTCAGACATTTATTTTTATGCAGACAGCTCTGTAGAGGAACTGATGTTTAGCTTATCCAGGATGGGTGGCTCTGCTTCGAGATGTGGGTTGGCTGGGCATGGATTCAGGCAGCAGCTTGAGTCAGCCCTGCTACATAGGTGTTTGTCCTGGGGTCCAGCTGTCAGGGGCAATAATTACTTGCTGCAAACTCATCTTATAGTGCTTCACCAGAATGGAAGAGGCAACCCGAAATCTGCAAGCTCTCTGTCCGTGCCATGTCTAGTGACATTCCATTGGCCAAAATAGTCACAGGGTTGGACTGAACATCTGTAATGTGATAAAGTATTCTCTGCCCTTGGTGAGAAAAGGAGGGAAGTGAATATTTAGAGAAAAAAATATCCAATGATCACACCTGGTCGAATGACAAGCTGTGACAGTTTTTCCTAATTATTGCCAATGTTCCCTTTTTTTGGACCTAGAAACATTCTGCACAAAGAAGGTCATTTACTATGATAGCCATTTGACTTATAAATGGTGGAATTACTTTAATTAAATAGGAAGCACTCCATTCTAAATATGTACATAGGAGAGAATGTTTATGTTATTACTTATGAATTTTCCCCTCATTAATTCACTTGGGATATCCATCAGTTACAAAACAATGGGATGAAACTTGACAAGAAGAGGCCAGTAACTGCCCACAGAAATGATGCCAAGTACCAATCAAATTCTCAGCAGGTAAATTTGCAGAAGCACTGCAAGGAAGTGTGTAGAATCTTCTCTACTGCTGAGCTGTTCAATTTCACTCCCTTCATGGAGCATCTGAGTCAGATTGGGCCATATAAACCAACAGGAAAGCCCAGATATAAGGCTGCCTCCAAAAATTGAGAGTTATATATTGGAACCAGTGTATGAAGCCAGTTATGTAATCTGGCTGGACATGAGTGTCATTTTAGCAACTTCTTAAAAATTTCCTGCTGGGGATTCTTGGAAGATGGTCATAATGGTATCACAGTGTTACAACCTTTCCAAATCTCCACATAAATCCAGATAGAGCAATTCAATAGCAAATCTCGAAGCCCATGGCCAATATTTACACCAAATCTAGGTGACAAGGTGTTTCAGTTATTTGCTGCCGTGAAACAAATTGCCCCAGAGCTTAGAGGCTTAAGAAAACAACAATACCTTATTATGTCTTCTGATATTTGTAGACCATTAATTTGGAACCAGCTCAGCTAGGTAGTTCCAGTTCTAGGTCTCTCAAGAGCTTGCAGTCACATGGTGGCTGGAACAATGGGGTGCTGGCGAAGCTGAAGATTGGCCAGGCGATTCGCTCTCTTCATGTGGTGCCAGGAGCTTCTCATAGACTCTCTTCAAATCAGCTCTTCCTCAGAACATATCCTTTGGGAAGTCAATTTGCTTACATTATAGCTAAAGTCTCCAAGAGTACTCCATTAAGCGGGATGGAGACTATCCCGTCTTTCATGATCCGGCTTCGGAAGACACTAGTGACATTTCTGTCGTATTCTGTGTAAAAATTCATTTTAAAAAAGCCAGTCCACTTTCAAGAAGAGAGGACACAGACCTCACCTCTCAGCGGGAATGGTCTTGTATTGTCTCAAGACAATTGTCTTGAGGCTGTATTGTATTGTATTGTCTCAAGGCTGTATTGTAATGTAAGCGTATAGGTATTGTTGCAGCCCCCTTTGCAAAGTATTATCTTCTATATAAAGTATTCCTATGAACCGCAAAGATACAAGTGAGTAGGGACAAATTATCCTCAGTTTCAAGACCTGCATGGCGTTGCCACGTTTGTGGGAGGAAGGTAAAACCATAGGCAGCATACCACAGACCCGGAAACAGAAACATCCCCAAATAGCCGACAGGTGTTCCTTGGAAGTACAGCAGGTGGATTTCTGGACAGCAGCTGCGATGCAGAGGGGATTTGCCTTTCCTAGTATCAGGGGAACGCAAGGGCTCAGTGGTAAGAAGAATCAAGGTGCTAAAAATGGCTAGCCTTTCTGTACTTTCGAAAGTGACATGGCAGTGCTTGGTTATACATCGGGATCCACAATGGGAGAAACTTCTGGATATTGCATCAACGTTGAAAAGGCTGGAACAGTAAAGATAAAGGAAGAGACGCTCAGTTAAAAGTCAGGAAGAGAGCAGAGTCAGGATATCTCAGAAAGGAAGTAGTTGCCATATTTTGGGGCCACGTACATGCAATAGGACGTTGATTATCCAGGTTACAAACTAAGGCCAAACATGCTGGATCAAGAACTTAGCAGCTTTAGCCAGTACACTGGCTGACGAAGCCTTCAAGAGAATCTAAAACCAGGCAAATGCCAACAGGCAGAGGCTGAAAAATGGGGTATTTTGACACAAGGAAACTCACGAGGAGGAATAATTCCAAAGGCAGCAACTGATAACTTGGTGTTGTTACTTTTATTTCTTCCAAGTTTGTGTTTATAAGACACGACCAGGTGAATACATACTGGTTGGCAATAACCATCACTCTTTCAGCCAGTTGAAGTTCCGCTCATTTGCATTCATTCCTTCATTCACCCCTCAAATAGTTATTGAGTCCTTATCAGGTACCAGGGACTGTGATAGGAGCTGGGAACAAACAGAACTGCTTTGTTTCTTAGCTCACCTGTACCCTCCTCATTTTATCCCCAGTCTGGTCCTGTTTGCAGGCTAACTCCGCTCTGCTCTGATTTCTTTGATCTACACATGGTCTCAAAGCTTGTGTTTATTTTCTTGAGTTTAACTTTTTCTTCTTTTCGTTGTGCTGTGGATGGACTAACACCTTTGTCTTCTTGGTTTGCATTGTAGAAAGATCTGTCTCCCACAGACTTGGGTACTAGGGCTCTGGAAATGTTAGTGTTGTTCTTATGTTGGTGTATTAAGAAGTTTCTGGTGGACCCCACAGGGAGGGGATTTTGACATGACAAACAGTGATTGAAGGTTTATTTTGTGATTGCACAAAAGAGCAATATTAGACCCACAGAAGAAATATGATCTATTTCTTATATTTTAGAACAGCAATAAAACTTAGAGAATATAGAGGGATGAATAGTTATTATGTCCTTTACTGTATTTCTTTATACATGTGTCAAGAAAAGTTAAGTCCCAGAGCGAAGATAATAATTTGAGTTTTTACAAGCACGTGAGTTGTTAAAGTGGGATATCACCACAGGCTTTGGTTGTCAGATTTGCAAATGACAGAATTCTGGATATGAGGAGCCTGAACAATGTTCTTGCCTGAAAGTAACACCATTTTACTTTTATAAGGAAGTAGATCCAAAGATTACCAGCAAATAAGATCTATATTTCTATGAATAAAAAAATAAGTTTTAATCTCTTTTAAAACATGTGATGGATACATGTTTCTGGGTCATACTGCACTTGAAACATTGGTTTTTGGCATTAAAAATTCAAAAGCAAATGTTAGCAAGCAAGAGCCTTCATGAAAATAAATCTTAGAATGTTCTTAAAGATTGCTCATTTTCAGCAGAACTTAGTACAATTTTCCTGACATTACCATGAATTAATCACAATAAATCCAGTCATTGCAGAATGATATAACATTGCCCTTTTAAACCCTGAAGGATGAAAATATAGCTGAAGTAATTGATGCCAAGTTGTTCTTTCCGACAACATTTAACTAAAAGGTTTAATTGCTTCTTAAGGCAGCACCCTTTTTTTTTTCCAGTATTTAACCAGTACCCTTAGTATAGAGGTACTTATCCACTTACAAGTAATGGCAACGAATCACTCATCAGCTCACTGAGTGTTCCATCATTATTTAAAAAAAAATGTTTTAATGTTTATTTATTTTTGACAGAGAGAGAGACGAGCGTGAGCGGGGGAGGGGCAGAGAGAGAGAGGGAGACACAGAATTGGAAGCAGGCTCCAGGGTCTGAGCTGTCAGCACAGAGCCTGATGCGGGGCTCGAACTCACAGATGGAGAGATCATGACCTGAGCAGAAGTCGGATGCTCAACGGACTGAGCCACCCAGGCGCCCCTTTTTTTTTTTAATTTTTTAATGTTTATTTATTTTTGACAGAGAGAGAGAGACTCTGTCACTATTTAAATGCATATGTGGAAGAAGAGGCTTCAGGCTATAATCCAGCTCTCTTTTCTAGTCTTTCAAATGGGGACTCTTATTTGTCACAACATTGATCTTACTCAGCCTGAAATAACAATGTCACTGTATAGAATCCGAGGGAGCCTGAATAGCTTTGATTCTGTATTGAAATTATGAAACTTGTCAAAAGCACAATTGTTGATCCATATAGAACGTTAATCTCTTCTTTGCCGAGATGAACCGGAGTAGAACTTCATGTAACACTCTGGATGGCACTTCAAACACCTTGGGCACACGCCGTCCACCCGACCATCACAGCAACATTGCAAGCAATTTGTTTTACTTTTCGTTTAGAAAAGAAAACCGAGACTTGCCAACCTGTGGGAGGAAATACAGAAACAATACATGTTTATACCACAACTCCTAATCCTCCCCACCAAAATCATATTGATAAGACAAGAGGTCCTACAAAATGTTAGCTCATTAATACAACAAATTTATAACGTAAAGGAACCTGAGTTAGTGAAATGACGTGACACAACCAGGATCACACAGCTACTGCGAGGCAAATTTGGGACTTCCTTCAGATCATTTAGATTTGAAATTCAGTCTTTTTTTTTTTTTTTTTTTCTGTCCATGTTGCATGTTGCATTTCTCTAAGGCCTATTCTAATGTAGACGGATTGATAGCTTCTTTATGAATGCAATCTGAGTTGTGAGTCTGTATGATGTCATTAGAAATCAGTCACTACTAGGGCGCCTGGGTGGCTCAGTGGGTTGAGCATCCGACTTTGGCTCAGGTCATGCTCTCATGGTTCATGAGTTCAAGCCCCACGTCAGGCTCTGTGCTGACAGCTCAGAGCCTAGAGCCTGCTTTGGATTCTGTGTCTCCGTCTCTCTCTGCCCCTTCCCTGCTTGCACTCTCTCTGTTTCTCTCAAAAATAAGTAAACGTTAAAAAATTCTTTAAAAAAAAAAAAAAGAAATCCATTACTACTTTTTCCATACATTTTATCCATACTTTTGATGACTTCTTTTCTTAAGTATTTATTTAAATTTCATTTAGTGGTACCATTTCATTCATATGGTATAATGTTAGTTTCAGGTGTACAATTTTGTGATTCAACGTCTTCATACAACACCCGGTGCTCATCACGAGTGCCCTCCTTCATCCCCATCTACTATTTCACTCACGTCCCATCCCCTCCCCTCTGGTAACAATCAGTCTGTTCTCCATAGTTAAGAGTCTGTTTCTTGCTTTGCCCCCCCCCCTTTTTTTTGTTCTTTGCCTATCTGTTTTGGACTAATTCTTTCTTTAAACACTAAGAAACAATTGAATCTGGCCAGAATTAAACTGGAAGATAAATTTCTTTCCTTTGGAGAAGATAAGAGTCATATTTTGATTGTCAGAGGAGTTGACAGTATTTGTGTGTTTGTGTGCTGCAAGCAATCCTTTCACCTTTTGAGGAGAGTTCTGCAAGGGAAAACATTTCTGGCCAGACTGTCCCAGTCTCATACAGTTCTTGTGCCAAAGATCCTTCAACACCTTATCTTGTTGAAGGCTTTATCTGTGTCCCCTCCATCTTTTCTGTTAGATTATCCTTGATTAACACTGTTCCTCAGGCTCTCTTCTCTCTTTTGTTATATAAAAAGAACTTCCCACATTCAATTTAGTTCCCCAGCGAAGGAAAATTTGTAGACCACCTATGGGATTGCTGTGTCCTGCAGCCAACAATAAAACCTATCAGAAGTATTGGGCTTTTTTGTTTATTTTCTCTGGCGAAACTTTAATGTTTTTGCTCAGTGTCAAGGGGACTTATTCCAAACAAGCTTAATAAATGACATTTCTAATTCAATTGGCTTTTTCCTTAATATAATTGTAGGTTAACAAAACATACATTAATCATTTAGTACACTTTGTATCCTTAGCCTCTGTGTTTTTAATTTCCTTGAAACGCGTTGGATATGTTTATTAATATTCTTTATTTAATGAGCATTCCACATCTATTAGACTATGTACACATATAAATAAGGATATGTGTGCATGTAACTACTGGCTTTTATATTTTCTTCCAAATTAAAATGATGAGTTTAGCATTTCTCTTTTGATAGTCTTTATTAGTAGCAACATGTCTTATTGAGGAACTGTGATGGCCCATTTATATGCTAGGGCAAAAGAATGTTCGGATAGCTTTAACAAGGGAGGATTGTTAATCTTCTTGTTATCTGAAGGCATCTAAAAGATTAAAGTGAACACCCAGAATCCAGTCCTCTGAAGATCTGTTTGAATGCTGGGATGGGTTGCCTTTTCAACAACCAGTCCCTCTTGACCTGTTTCTCCCAAGAGCCTACTTCTGGGAAGCAGTTGGTTCTTACAGCTCTGTCTCCAGGAAGTGTCAGTTGACAAGCCCATTTCCCTGGCCACGGGGATTCATTCAGAAGTTGGCTTGAGACTGAGGTGAGTTTCCTTCTGGGAAGGCTGGCACTCACATACTCATCTCGTCATCTCTGGCCACTGTTGACAATCCTTCTCATCTCTCCATAGCTTTTGGAGAAAATTCAAACTTTTTCTTTCAGCATTCAAGGACTTTTGTAAGCTAGCTACTGACTTATTTCTCTAGATTCATCTACTGCCTCCTCGTCTCTTGCACCCTGCCCCCCCCCCCCCCCCCCCGCCACACACACACACACACACACACACACACTCAAAATCTGTTTCAGGAGCTTTTTACTAAAACTTCCCTTAATGAAACTTTTTCAGGACTCGATGGCTTTGCACATTGCAGTTCCTGGCCTAGAGCTTCTGTGCCCTGCTTGCCTCTCTCTGCCTGCCTTGTAGCTTCTTTGTATCTCTAGACTTGGTCAAGTATCACCTCCACTGAGAGTATTTTCTGACAGTTGCAGACTTTGGTGTGATCATTTATGCTCCCACAGCTTAAACTTCAGAGTCTACTGCAGCATTCATCACAATACATTGTAATTGTTGGTTTTATTATCTGTCCCTAGAAAACACTGTGAATTTCTAGAAAGCGTGGGCTGTGTCTGTTCTTTGGAGTCTGGAGGATCTTTACTGGCTCAGATATTTACTTGATGCTCAGCTATAAGCAAGTGCCTCTACTCTCCTGAGCATTAGCTTCATGTTAAATAGAGCTACTAATGTCTACTTTTCAAGAAGATTGTTTATATAGGAAATGCTATATAAATCACTTAATATGGCAACTGACACATATATCCTATTATTATAAAGCATTCAATATATTCAATAAATGAATAAGTACTCATTATTAATATAAAAAAAAGTTTACAGGATACTTAGATTTAATTCCCAGTGAGATATAGCTTCTATAACACCATTCTAACACCGTTTAAAAAGGTGTTTTCAAAATTACCATTTGAGGTTACCATTTGAGTTACCATTGGCCTACTAATGACTTTAAATTTTTTCCATCTTTTAAGTTTCATTGCATTAGACTAATCCCATCATTTTGTTGCACAAGATTCTCTCTGTGTTAGATTCTATGGTACATTAGCTCTTTTTATCCAGCGTTGGATCATCAGCAAATTTGAATGGTACGCCCACTTTATTCTACCAAAGGCATTGATAATTTTTAATGAAAATGAAGGATTTAGGTTATGGTAGGAAAATAACAGCAGCATACTTTTGATATTTTCTCAAAACTCCTCTAGAAAAACAAGCAGAACAACCAAGGACTATATATCAAAATTTAAAATTCTACAAAGAACATCTTCAGCACAAATCGGTGACAGGACTTCATGGTGCTCTGATTATGGTTGCTAAACAAACCATATTGGCCTCAAAGCTTAGTGGCACCAGACACCGACCACTTAATTATATGCCATGATTTTATGAGTCACAACTTTGAGTACTGCTGAGTTTTGTGTATCGTGAGGTATCAGCAAAATCCACTCAGTAGTATTCAGTTAGTCTACGGGCTGGTATGGAGGGTCCAAATGGCTTCATTCTTGCCAGGGATGGCTGAAAGTTTGCCTTAGCTACAACTTTTGATGGAAAACCTACACATAGCCTTTCCAGTGTGGTGGTTCAGGACTGTATGAGAGAGTGTCCCAGAAAATCAGGCAGAAACTTCATGGTCTATTACAACCTCATCTCAGATGTCACATAGCATTACTCTTCTATACTCTGTTAGTTGGCACCCTCCCATAGTAAAGGAGAGGTGGCATAGACCCTACCTCTGGATGGAAGCAGTTGTAAGGAATTTGTAGCCATGTTTTAAAACCACTGTAATATTTTTATGGCCACAAATTATTTACATTCCTTCTGAATGCAAAATACCCTCCCTCCTTCCCAAGATCCTCCCCCCCCCCCCACCAAGTCTCATCACATTATGGCATTAGCTCAGATTTGAGGTCAAGGATCTCATCCTACAGATTAGGTGCTATGGATTCAGCACCTCTCAATCTGAAGACCAGTGGACCAAAGACACAAGTTCTTTGACCTTACCTGCCCCGGCCACACCTACATACCCTACGTGCAATGACGGGACAGATAAAAGTTAATTGGTAGAGAAACTCTTGAGAAAGGGGGAGGAACCAGGACATGCAGAAGTCACTGAAATCCAGCTGGACAAGTTACCATTCACTTTATTGGGGCTCGATCTTGCTCCTTGGTCAAGATTTTCTGTGGTTCTTGACTCTTGTTCTCTGGCCTCTTGGTTCTGCCCTGTACATCTGTGGCTATTGTTTACATATTCCGTCCATTATGACATTTGAAACTGAGTAGTTTTCTCAGCCTGCTTGCTACATGAAGAAATTTGTAAATCCAAAGGCCTTTTTTTCTTTTTTTTTTTTTTTTTTGCTTTTAATTTTATTAAATTTTCATCACTTTCTGTCCAAGTTGGTGCAATTTCTGTAAACACTACATATGTAGAAATATACCTATTTATAATCCACTCTGTCGGACCAAAGCTAGACCAGTGAATATGTGAGATATGTCTTCTATGTTGAGGTCTTTGTGAAGCTGCTGTTGGACAATACCCTTATGAGTCTTGGAAGCAGTATCGTCTACCCCAGAAGGACTAAGAAATAGCCTTAAGATTCTTAGATGTTGTTTTCTTTCACTGAGGTGGTATGTGAGGTACCGCTTCACATCTTTCTGAGATATTAACAAAGTGTCTTAAAGCCACATCCCTGATTCCCTGATGCCAGTGATTCTCATGGAGGAGAAGACACTTGGCAATATTTAGAGACCTGTTTAGTTTTCACAAATCGGGAGATGCTATGGGCATCTAATTGGTAGACATCAAAGATTGTGATAAACATCGACAATGCACAGGATAGCCCACCTTGCACCAACAAGTATTCCTCCCAAAATGTCTAGTATCAAGGTTGAGAAGCACTTCTCTACAGTCGTTGATTTTTTTTTTTTTTTGAGGACATTTTGCTGGAATGAAAGACTGCCCTAGAGCTATTACATTTCCTGCAAATGCTAATTTAAAGGTGAAAAATCTGTGCTTTTAGTTTAGCTCTCTTGTGAAGAGTATCCTCTTCCAGGTAAAAAACATACATATTCCATTTGTCTATTTCTATGCAACAACTAGACCAAAATTTACTGACACAAAACAACTACATATTGACGAGACACATCTCATAATTTATAATATTGTCCCAGATTGGTCAACACTGAAAAATATTGAACTTTATAGACTGAAAAAAAACTTTGGCTCTTTTGGCAAAAAAAAATTCAAATAATTTATAAGAAATAAAATATCAAAAGCAAAAAAATTATGCTAGGACCTAATGGAGCAACAGTTTTGTAAAATATGCCAAGGAAGGAAAGGTGAACCAAAGATTTCATATCAAGTCAAAGTTAAAACTTCAGGTAAAGAACCACAGGAAAGCAATAAAGAACTCAGGGAAGTTCAGGTGGGACCGCCACAAGGCCTACTGCAAGGAGTTTCAGCCAATCACAAAACAACTGCAGAGACTGGCATGGTCTGGAGATGACCATAGAATGTATTTGTAGAACTAAAAGAAGGGATAAGTATGATAGACTAGTATAAGCGTTACAGGCACAGAAAAACAGAAGTGACAAGTGAAACTGGCAGGATACAGATTTGGCAAGGAAACCAACTCTTAGGAATTTGGCAATTATGTAGAAGGAATTAAGCATTTGCTCGACTTTTCTGTAAGAACTGTGTGTAAAATTGACTAAATAATCTAATTGACTAGTAAAAGTACTTCTTTACAGAACAATTTCATCTAATAAATCTGAAAGGAATACTCAAATGAGAAAATCACTGCCTTGGCTTTAGCCTCGCACATGGATAGATAAACCACTTGGTGAAATGTTATAGGGAATTTGACAAGTACAGGGTCAGGCTTTCCCCACCTGAAACTACCAATTTACCTTAATTTTAGTAGGATAGCTAGACGTTATATTCCTCTTAGTAGGATGTAATATGAATTATATAACAACTCCTGAAATCTAGGTGTGCCTAGGTGGCTGTCAGTGCTAAAAAATGGTTGCACTATAATCTAACCAAGATTTTAGAACTCATTTTCCATTTATAGAAAATATGGAAACTAAGGAACAAGTAAATATATACTGTGAGGGAACAAACAAATCCACAGTATGAAATATTCTGGAGAACAATTGATCCAGTCCCTGTAACAAGTCAAGAGTGTGCATAAAAAGGGCATGGAAAAAGCAATGCTTTGTATTCATAATGTGGATCCAAATAAATTGTATCTACTGTTTTTGGTTGTTATGTTGTGTGCAAGTACATGTTATTTGTTTCTTAGATAGCTTATTGTTGTCTGTATTTACTTTTGCCTTGTTATTTACAGCTTTGTTGGGACGCAAGTCTCTAATGTGCTTACTGGAGAATTGTTCTCTAGATACACTGGTAACGACAATCGTTAGTTGTCCAGGAACTATGTGCCAGACACTGAGCTGGGTCCTGGAGAAAACATGCAAATGTAACCAGGAGTGAGTCTGTCTTTTAGAATTGACCAACCTCCACTTTCTATTTGCTTTACTGCTGGGCTCTCTGGGTTTACTGTGCATATGCATAATTTGACATTCAGCCAGGAAGAGGGTGGGGGTGGGGTAGCCAAGGGCATTTTTACCCAGATTTTTGACCTCAGATCTTCCAAGGTTATCTTGCCTCTAGGATTTGTTCCTTTAATATTCTAGTCATCTGCTCTGATGCCCTGAGTTTTATCATTGACTATTTCAAAGTATAAGACTGCAGTTTTCTGTCGTCACAGCTGGGTGAATTGAGGAATTGCTCTGAGGCTAAAAAGCCATCAGCCCACAATTCTTAGTGAAATAGGTATCTTTCAGGTATAAACTCTCTTCAAGTTTCTCCTCACTTTGCCTGTTTTCTATTGCTTTCACTGTTTTGTGAAAGTATTGTATTGTTCAAGTTTTGTAATTATTATCTGATGGTTACACTGCCAGACCTCTTTCTGCCATCATTATTGCAAATTTGGCCTTCTTTCCCCCTATGCCATTTTTTTTGGCAAAAAATGATAACCAAGTGTTTTATGAAATTTTAGACTTGAATCTGAAGAATGACTAGGTCGCTACAAGATTTTCACAGTTTATTTGGGGTCCATATTCACCCAGGTACAGGGTTTGAAATACTTTTCTAATAGATGAATTTTCTCATCTTTTTTCCCCCCTTTGTCCATTGTATGTTAATGACAAAAATACTTCCAATGACTAGATATAAATCTATTTTGGAGAGGGAAATATTTTAATAATGGTAAAATTTAACAGTTTTTCTGTGTTAGATAAAGACCTTCTACATTTAGCTAAGACTATTGTAAATACTCCAGGAGAATAATAATGTAAAAAAATCAGGTATAATAATATCTCAATTATACAGAATTATATATCTGATCATATATTATTTCATGAATTCTTGCTTGAAGTCACTGGGATGAGATGTGTTTAAAATTTCTGTAGGTTTTATTTTATTTTTTAATTATTTTTAAAAATGTTTATTTATTTATTTTGAGAGAGAGAGAGAGAGAGAGACCAGGGGAGGGAGAGAGAGAGAGGGAGACAAAGAATCTCGTGAGGTTCTGCACTGTCAGTATAGAACCCCGTGAGGGGCTTGAACTCACAAACTGTGAGATCATGAACTGAACCAAATTCAAGAGTCAGATGCTTAGCCGACCGAGCCACCCAGACACTCCCAAATTCTGTAGCTTTTAGATTTTAGAAAGGCAATATCTGATTACTTAATACTTCAACACACACCGTAATCAAATCTACTAATATTTCTACTGTAAAATGTATAAGCATTACATTAATGGAATGAATGATGAATATACACAAATTCATGCCAGGACTTATCAGGATTTGTCCCCAAAACTACAGGATTGGGTAGTTTCAATGAATTTTTACTTTTTTTTTTGGCAATACTTCTAATTGTTTTTAATGTTTTTATAATTAGATGTATTATTTAGGTGACATTAAAAAGTGTTTTTTAAAAATGTTTCATAAAATATTTATGCTGTCAGAGTACCTGGGTGGCTAAGTCAGTTAAGCATCTGACTCTTGATTTCGGCTCAGGTCATGATCTCAGTCATGAGATTGAGCCCCACAATGGGCTTATTGCTGGCCATGGAGGCTGCTTGGGATTCTCTCTCTCCCTCACCCTCTGCCCCTCCCCTGCTTATGTGTGCACTCTCTCCCTCTCTTTCAAAAAAATAAATAAAAAGTAAAAATAAAAAGCTAAAAAAAATTTAACTTGTCATTAGGACCTCTATTAAATGGATTTTGCATTTAGGTTTCAAAGTTTTTAAAACCATTTTTTTAATGTTTGTTTATTTTTGAGAGAGAAAGAGAGAGAGAGAGAGAGAGAGAGAGAGAGAGCACAACCAGGGGAGGGCCAGAGAGGGAGAGGGAGACACAGAATCTAAAGCTGGCTCCAGGCTCTGAGCTGTCAGCACAGAGCCCGACATGGGGCTCAGACCCATGAGCTATGAGATCATGACCTGAGCCAAAGTCAGACGCTTAACCAACTTAGCCACCCAGGAGCCCCTAGATTTCAAAGTTTTTAAATTCAATTCCATGGTATTTAGGTAAGTTAAGATTACATAGCAACAGATCATTGCTTTGTTGAAGTCTTGCTTTAATGAATGAATGATGGTGGTTGAATCATGATTTATACGTCAAAGCACCAGGTAAGCATGGCTGGTCACTGGCATGCTTTTTTTTTTTTTTTTACTGGTTCAGAATATTTAGTTAAAAGGTAGATTCTATTGAGGTGCTTGAAAGAGATTTGCTTCTTGAAATGTCTCCAGTCTTGTTCACTCTATCCTTTTGCTAGTTGAGTCTATTTTCCCATGTATAATGCAAAGATATATTTTCTCTTAGTCTTTGCTTGACTATAAATAGCAAATTAAGTAAGTCTCTATAAGTGAAATTTGACAATGCCTGCTAACTAACATGTTTTCTCATTTCCATAAACTTTTGCTAAGAACTGATCAGTATAGTTCTCTCTTCCTTGTTCAACCTGCTATCCCAGTAAATTCCTCAGTGCCCTTGGACTTGATTCTCATTCCCTCCTATTTCCCTGGATGACTGATCTGCATTCTTTGAACTTGGTAGAGGCCTTATACATGAAAGAAATAGGCAGGGTTAAAAAAGGAATAGAAGAATCAGAACATGGAATTTCATGCTGGGAGATTTTGGTACAGAGAGAACAGGTGTGGTTATCTTTATATGAGTTGTCTCCAAATGTTTTTCTACTTACACATGTAAAAAATGTATGTGTGACTTTGGTATTTTGTTCATATTTGATATATGGTTAATAGGATGAAAATGGAAAGTTTAAGCATTTATAGAAAATATACTATTTTCTGCTCTGCTTGCTAAATAGTTACATACAGGGATATAGAAGAAAATGAGTTTCCTTTGAAAAGCATAGTAGCTCGGCTAAGAATTAGAAAATTATATGCCTACACTCTAATTTTGCCTTGTATAGAAAATCACTGGAAGCAGTCTGTCATTTCCAGCTAGCTTAATTAATAAATAATCTTGAAGAAACAGGAGATTATTAGCACAGGAATTTTGAGAAGTCAAGTCTTGAGTTAGTCATTTTATATATATAATAGATATAATAGTTATCCAACATTTTTTCTTATAAAATTTAAGTTAAATGTAAATATCTACTTATTGGATATCTTACCATAAAGTTGAATTTTTTTCTAAGATTGTTTACCAAGCAAAACAAGAAGTTTTCTTTGTAATGGCAAATGGTTTGCCTTAATGGTTATGAAGATTGTTAATTTGAAAACAAGACTACAATACATTTGTTATTTAAAAAATTTACATTTTTGAAAGACTTATCAAAATTATATATATATATATGTGTATATATATATATATGTGTGTGTATATATATATATGTGTATATATATATATATATGTATGTATATTATATATGGGAAAGGATGATCTCTTCAATGAATGGTGTTGGGAAAACAGGACAACCACATGTAAGAAAATGAAACTGGACCCCATCTTTCACCATATGTAAACATCAACTGAAAATGGATTTAAGACTTGAATGTAAGACCTGAAGCCATAAAACTCCCAGAAGAAAACATAGGAGGTAAACTTCTTAACATTGGTCCTGACAATGGTTTTTTGGATTTGACACTAAAAGCAAAAATAAACAAGTAGGACTACATCAAACCAAAAAATTTCTTGCACAGCAATGGAAACCAACAAAATGAAGAGGCAAACTACAAAATGGAAGAACATATTTGAAAATCATATATCTGTAAAGAGTTAATATCGGGGCACCTGGGTGGTTCAGCCAGTTAAACATCTGGCTCTTGAGTTTGGCTCGGGTCATGATCTCATGGTTCATGAGTCTGAGCCCCACATCAAGCTCTGTGCTGACCACTCAGAGCCTGCATGGAATTCTCTCTCTCTCCTCTCTCCCTGCCCCTCCCCCCTACTCTCTCTTTCTCAAAAATAAACATTAAAAAAGAGTTAATTTCTGAAATATATGAAGAACTCCTATAACTCAGTAGCAGAAAACAATCTGATTAAAAAACGGACAGAGGAACGGAATAGGTATGTTTTTAAAGACATTAACAATGGGAGGATCCCTGAGTGGCTCAGTCAGTTAAAGGTCTGACTTTGGCTCAGGTCACGATCTTGTGGTTTGTGAGTTAAGCTCTGCATTGGGCTTGGTGCTGACAGCTCAGAGCCTGGAGCCTGCTTCGGACTCTGGGTCCCCCTCTCTCTCTGCTCGTCCCCTGCTCTCACTCTGTCTCTCTCTATCTCAAAAATAAATAAGCATTAAAAAATTAAAAGAAAAAGAAGACATGGAAATGAGCAGCAAATACATGAAAATGTGCTCAATATGTTTAATCATCGGGGAAGTGCAAATTAAAACCACAATGAAGTATCACCTCACACTTATTAGAATAGTTGTCATCCAGAAGACAAGAGACAACAAAGATTGGTGAGGATGTGAAGAAAAGGGAACATTTATGCACTGTTGGTGGGAATGGACACTGGTGCAGCCACTGTGGAAAACAGCATGGAGGCTCCTTAATTGAAAACAGAGGTACCATGTGATCCAGCAATTCTACTTCTGGGTATTTATTCAAAGGGCATGAAATCAGGATCTGAAAGATAGATCTGCACCTTCATGCTCATTGAAGCATTATTTGTAATGGTCAAGGCATGGAAACACCCTAAGTCTCCATCAATGGATAAATGGATGAAGAATATGTTATAGGGGAGCCTGAGTGGCTCAGTCGGTTAAGCACCTGATGTCAGCTCGGGTCACGATCTCGCGGTTCATGGGTGGGAGCCCCGCGTCCCGCTCTGTGCTGACAGCTAGGAGCCCGGAGCCTGCTTTGGATTCTGTGTCTCCCTCTTCTTTCTGCCCCTCCCCAGATCACACTCTGACACTCTCTTTCTCTCTCAAAAATAAACATTAAAATTTTTTTGGAAAAAGAATGTTATGCACACATGCACACACACGTACATACACACAGTAGAATATTATTCAACCACGAGAAAGAGAGAAATTCTACCATTTGTGATAACATGAATGGATCTTGAGAATATTGCTAAATGAAGTTAGCCAGAAAGAGAAAGACAAATACTGCATAGCATCTGTGGAATCTAAGAAAAAAAAAAATCGAACTCTTAGAAACTGCACAGAAAAGTGGTTACTAATGGCATAGAAACCTGGTTACTAAGGGTGGAGGAAATAGGGAGAGGTTGGTAAAGGGTATAAACTTTCAGGTATAAAATGGATGCTATAGATGAGGATCTAATGTAAATCACGATGGTTAGAGTTGATAACCATATTGTATCATTCAAATTTGCTGAGAGTAGCATTTAAATGTTCTCACCAAAAATAATAAATAAGGAAGCAAATAAATAAATAAAGTGATGGATGGCTTAATTAAGTAGATGCCGCTATAAATCCATTCACAATGTATACATATATCAAATTACCATGATGCACACTTTAAATATCTTCCAATTTTGTCAATTATACATCAACAAAGCTGCAAAGAATAAAGTGGAAAAAGAAAACGAAACTAACAAAAAAAGCCAAAAGAAAGATTTATTGTAAAAAAGTATGTTTACTCAAATGTGTAACCTTTTCCAGTTTTCTTTGATTCACTAAGTGTGGGTTACAGTTCGTCATTAATGGCATCACTGCTGTAGTTCTAATTATTTTCACTAGTTGACAAAGACTATGCGTATCTTCACAAAGCTAAATGTCACTATAACAGATTAACTTTAAAACCAGTGAAGAATCTCACGTTTGTCTCTGCAGAAGTCAAATCCCTGTCGTAGAGGATTCCAGGCACCGTGTGGCTCATCCCACTTACTGCCATTCCAGTCATACCTTTTCATCCAATCACCTCAACAGTGTGTCTGTTGGATGGAATATGCATGTTTCTACTGTTGTGATATAAAATTCACTGACACTTCGACTAACAACTCTATTTAGGAGAGGGAAGTGATTTCGGTACACAGACAATACAGTCTGTTCCCACAAAAGCAGGAACAGCTGAGAGGAACCTTCTTAGGGTTCTGATCATTATTTTCCTTAGTAGCCAAACAGGCAGGATTGTGTTGCAGGGAGTGGTTGACCAGTTGGACCCAATGGCCCAGTGTGACTTGTTTGCCTCATTGGAATCACCCAAATTCTAGATAGTTTTTTGTAGTATTTATGTTAAAGTATAAGTTTTAGAGGCTAATAATATGATCACATTCAAATATATAAAAAACATGTTTCAGATTGTTATTTAATGTATTAATGAAGAAACCAGGGGGGTGGTAAATCCCATTCAAAAGAAAAGTTGTTGGACATATTGTGTATAGTCAGTAGAATAAATAATGCTAGAATAAGATTACTAGATAAGATACAAAACTGGTTAGTGTCCTGCAGAGCAATAAAACTATAACCTTTATTAACTTTACTGTCAGATGGAAATGATTTGCATCTCTAGCAGCCAAAATCACTTATAACTTATTAATCTTCTGTAAGTCTAACTTTAAGCAGTCTTGGCCTGACAAAGGGTAAGTCAACCAAGGGTACATTAAATGATTAGGTAATATTAGGTTGGGTCTATTTGACAATGCATCATTGTAATATTGAAACCACACCAATTTTAGTTCTATTTTCAAGTATCAGATAATACTGTATTAACAATTACCATTTATTATAAACTGAAACCCTCCCCCACTTTTACCTTTTAATTTTTTTTGGAGGCAGAACTACATTTTCCAGAGAACCACCAAATCCTGAGTTTCCATGGTATCATCATGGACTGATACATACAATTGTCTATAGGGTTTTGAAATAACTTTTAAAAAGGATTGGCACTTCTCTAATTTTGGATTTGCTTTTTTTACATTAGCAACAGGTAACGTGATAGCAATTTGCTTACATTTTAGTTTAATTTTGTACTTTCCAATTTGAGTAGTTTTAGGATGCTGGGATATTTTTCTGGGGCCCAGACAGCAATGCTAGAGATGGTCAAGTTCAAGGAACTACATTGAAAACAATACTGGAAAAGAAAAGAGAGTGTTGCACTTCCACAATAGGTATCTATGTTTCTAGTTATTTCTTCAGTTTGTAAGCTTTGAAAACAATGATGAAATCTGTGTAAGTCCATAGTACATGCGTTAGTATTATATTCAGGGAATTTCAGAGCTTAAAAAATATATACATATAGTTATGGGATTTATTTTGCTAGGTAATTTTGCCAGAAGTTTACTGTGGCTGTGTTTTCAACACCACATTCTAGCTTTGGAACGAGTAAGTCATGGATATAAAAGACACGGTATAAGGATTACGGTCAGTGGTATTGTAATAGCATTGTATTGGGACAGATGGTAGCTGTCCTTGTGGTGAGCAGAGCATAATGTACAAACTTGTTGAGTCACTGTGTTGACCTGACACTAATATAACGTTGTGTGCCAACTACACTCAAATAAAAAAAAAAAGGAGAGCCTCAAATTCAGTGTAGCACAGAATGGAGAATGGCACTGCTATTGAGAGCAAAGGGAAATGAAAGGATAATAGTTTCAGGAAGGAGTCCATGTTAGGCATGTTGAATATGAGGTGTTGTTTTGGAGGAGAAGGAGGTCAGAGAGGTAACCCAGTCTAAGTGCTTCATAGTACAAATGGAGAAACTGAAAGTCAATTTGGGCTTAGAGGCCCAACTGCAGATACATATGCATAAGTCATCAGCAGGTGGAGATAAAGCTTTGGGTACGAATGAAGGAAGGCAGACCTTTGGCAAATAACTACATTTTTTTGAGACAGAAGACTAAGAAACCAGGAAAGGGAGACAAGTTAACATGTAGGATTAAAAAAAAGGTCAGAGCTATGCCTTACAAATGTTGAGTATTGTTGAGCATTAAGTATCTTTACATCTCAAAGTAGGAGTAAAGGCCATTGACTTTTATCCGTTAACTCATTTAGTAGCTTTCTCACTCAAAAAGTATTTATTGAAGTCTCTATAATATTCACAGTCCTTTGCTAGGTATTTAAGATATGATAACAAGTAAAAGGACAGGTGTGATCCATGTCCCTGCATGGCGTTCAGTCTTGTGGAGGAGAATAACAGATATATATAAAAGAATCACACACATAAATATTTTGCAGGTGTAATAAGTACTAAGAATGAATGACTCAAGTCACTATGGCGTTGGAGGATGTGGGGGGTACATGTGAGGGGCTGGGTGGTGGAGGACAGAGAGTCAAGAAAGATCTTCCTTTAGATTATGATCTTTTATTCAAAGTTTATTTATTTTTGAGAGAGAGAGAGAACACACACATGAACAGGAGAGAGACTGAGAGAGAGGGGGAGAGAGAGAGAGACTCCCAAGCAGGCTCCATGGTGTCAGCCCAGAGCCCAACTTGAGATTCCATCTCAGGAGTCATGAGGTCATGACCTGAGCCAAAATCAAGAATCAGAAGCTGAGCCACCCAGGCACCCCAAAGTTATGATCTTTTAACTTGGAGCTCAGATGAGCAGTTTTGAAGGAGACATAGGATGGTAACCTTAGGGACTATATTTTTTTTAAATATTTTTTGTTTTTGTTTTTTTATTTTGTTTTCAGGTAGAAGAATCAAGCACAGGGGCCTTTAACTCACTTGTGAGGACCTTTGAACTATTAAATTCTGCATTTTCCCAGACTACACCATTATGGACCCCTTCTTGGGAACCCCACTCACATATATTTTTATAATTATGATGTGGTTGTAATTGGCCAGAGACTCTTACTGGGATTTGGTACAAGGGACAGAAAATATCGCTTATGTATATAGCATCCCTAAGACCATAGAGCCAACAGCTGGTGGAGCTAAGCGTTGCATGATGTTTCCAAGGCTTCAGCTCTTTCATGGGCCTGTAACCATCATCCACTGACAGAGATATTGTTCATTAATCAAAAGCTAATTTAAGACTTTAGTTTTTCGTTGATCATTATTCTTTTCATGAGCATAGGTCTCAATACATGGTTGATTCGAAATAAGTAACTAGAAAAATTACTATCGTCTATTAAGGTAACTTGCTTCTGACCACATTTAATGTGCATAATTCACGTGCATACTTTTTGCCTGTACGAAATATAACCAATATGGATCAGGAAAAGTTCAACTCATTTATAGCAACAGACATTCAACACCCCCCACACTCAATTAAAACCATAATTGTCATTTGGTAATTACAAGGACTCTATTTGAAAAAGCATTTGACAAGCAACAAGATGAATGATCCAGAAGTACTATGATAAAGGAGCACTGGTAGGTGACAAATCCTTCCCTTTCTTTGAGTAACTAAGGCAAGGGCTCATTTTTCAAATATGACAAGATTGCTTAAATAGCTAGCATTTCTCTCTGGGATATTTGGGATGTCATACCATGAGAAAAGACAATGAAAAGCCATTTCATATTGTGAGTACTCCCTGCCAAAAGGAAAGGTATTTTTCTTAATTGGGAAGATGAAGGTATTTGCTCCTTATTAAGGACCTGAAATAAATACAAAGTTAGATCATTTTTTATAAGCAAAAGGAGCTCTAGAAAAGATGTTGTCAGAGAAATCAATTTCAAAGATAATCCTTAAGATTAGAAAACAGTATATAAATCTCTCCTTCTTTGAGCTAGATCACTGCAAAACAAAGAACATTTCAAGTGTACAAAGTAAATTATTTAAATATAACATGGTACATTCTTTTTATTTATTTTTTAATTCAACAATAGTGCTATCATTTCTCTGTTCGTTTGGATTATCATACATTGAATTTTTCATGACTAAGTCATACATTCACTTCTAAAGTTTGGAGTTTGTACAACCATTAAATAAAAGTGCAGTTATTTTGTGTACTTTTTATCTTATTGAATGAAGTAAAGAAACTACAAGGCACCCATGCTACTGTGACTGTAATGACTTTTGTTTGATAATAAGTCTTTGGAATAGATGATTTTCAAACTCCAAATTAACTGCAGATTCTTATACACTCAAACTTCTGGATACCTGATTCCTAAAATTAAGAAGAGGGAAGTTGCTCCCAAATTGCATGAAGTTAAACAAAGTAAGAAATTCATTATTAGGGAGATGAAAATTATGATATTTAGTCCAACGAGCTTAGAGTTACTATGTCTTTTACACATCGACCAATTCTTTAGAATTTTACATTCTCAAACATTTCCCCTTACCTAAAATTATTTTATTGGAAGAATCTCGTATAAAAAGAAGACATGAAAAATAGAAAATAACAAAGCATCCATTCCATGCCCATCCTCCTATCCCATTAACGGCCAAATGAAATGGTGACTATTGAATGGCGTATATGGAAAGCCACAAGGATTAGTTAAAAAATTTTTTTAACATTTTATTTATTTTTGAGAGACAAAGAGACAGAGTGAGAGTGGGAGAGGGGCAGAGAGAGAGGGAGACACAGAATCCGAAGTAGACTCCAGGCTCTAAGCTGTCAGCAACAGAACCTGATATGGGGCTCAAATTCACGAATCGTGAGATCATGACCTGAGTCGAAGTTGGATGCTTAAACTGAGCCACCCAGGGGCCCCACAGTAATTAGTTTAAAGGCCGGTACAGGGAGGTGGGAGGCACAAAGTCATGGGAAGTCCCAATTTCAAAATCTACCCCATTTCATAGGGACCTAAGATATCCAACAACCATCTAATCATGCATAAGATTTATTTTGGAACAAAAATGTTTAGGGAATGATTATTTGGAGGCCTCTGGGGACGAGAGCATGTACGTATATTTTTAGCGGCTGAATGTGGCAAGGACAATAATTAAGTTTTTATGAATATGGAGCTAGGTACAGAGCACAGCTTAAATCTCAGCATCACCTTAAAGGGAAGAGCAGGTAGGGCTGGGGGTGGAGATGAAAAGTAGGGTACACAGCTGAGTGTATGTGGGGACGGGAGTGGCTGACAGGTTTGCCATTTTGTGACCTCCCCGAGCTTTCCACCGATGATTTGGTTACTCCCAACTGTATTTAAAAGGGGAAAGCAAACATTTTATTTCAACACATTACATAAGGCTTAAAAAATGCTCAGAAGCCCTTACAACATACTGATTGAAATGAGTATGGGCCTCAGATGACGTCTGTTTGTTTTTTCAAAAGTTGGTTTTGACAGAGATTGAGATCCTTCCTGAGTGTGTGTGGGGCTGGTACCATCCATGGGAAGATCTAATAATATACATAGCAGAGCTGACTTATGTGTGACACAATTTCCACCAGCTCCACAGTATTACCTACTTCAGATGATTACCTTCTTCAGTTTATTACCTACCACTATTATCTGTCTGACTCTGCCATGGCCAGGACTGATGCATGGGATATATTTGTGAGACTAAAATTCTTTCAGAAAGTTTGCTAAAGAAAAAGAAACATAAGAGGTATCTATTGTTATAAAATACTGTCATTATGATTTGAAAGTCAAACCTATCTAGCAGAGGCAGCTAAATGATATTATTTGTTAAATACTGAGAATTCATCAAAAATGCATTTTTATGATTATAGAAATGATGGAGCTGCTCAGCCCCTTACATTAGATACCATCCAGCCATGAACTATTGCATTTAAATTCTAGAACTTGTAGATGGCATTCTGAGATTTTACGAGTGCCTTGGAATCTTAAATACTCTCTTTTGGAAAAAGCTAGTCTTGAATTACCTACTCTGGCTGGTAGCTAAGGTACTGGGTTTCCCTGCCCCTCGCCATTGTTTTGTTTTGTTTTGTTTTGTTTTGTTTTGTTTTGTTTTGTTTTGAGACAGAGACAGAGACAGAGGGAGAGGGAGGGAGGGAGAGATAGAGAGAGAGAGAGAGAAAGAATCTTAAGCAGGCTCCACACTCAGCACGGAACCTGATGTGGGGCTTGATCTCATGACCATGAGATCATGACCTAAGCCGAAATCAAGAGTTGGATGCTTAACCAGTTGAGCCACCGAGGTGCCCTACAGTTATTTTTTGTTGTTGTTTTTCAGGCATTCAAATGATGAGTCAAAGTATAACTTTCTGAAAGTTAAAAAGTGAACATAACTGTCATAGAAGTAAAAAAAAATGACCATGTGTCCAAAATTATTTTATTAATAAATAAGGAAGGTAGCAAGTCTATAAAACTGTTTAAAGAATATGTGAGAAATTGAATACGTACAGGCCTTTAAAAAGGAAGAGGGGTCAGGTCTAGTAAGAAATCACTGCAGCTGAGGTCAACGACGTTGCTGCCTGTGTTCTCTGGGATTTTAATGGTTTCCTGTCTCATGTTTAGGTTTTCCATCCATTTTGAATTTATTTTTGTGTATGGTGTAAGGAAGTAGTCCAGTTTTCATTCTTCCTCGTGTCGCTGTCTGGTTGTCCCAGCACCATTTGCTGAAGAGACAGTTTTTTGTTTTTGTTTTTTTCCATTGGATACTCTTACCTGCTTTGTTGAAGATTAGTCGGCCATACATTTGAGGGTTCATTTCTGGGTTGTCTATTCTGTTCCATTGATTTATGTGTCTGTTTTTTGGGCCGATATGACATCGTCTTGATGATTACAGCTTTGTAATACAGCATGAAGTCCAGAATTGTGATGCCTCAAGCTTTGGTTTTCTTTTTCAACATTATTTGGCCATTTGGGGTATTTGTGGTTCTATACAAATTTTAGGATTGTTTGTTCTAGCTCTGTGAAGAATGCTGGTGTTATTTTGGTAGGGATTGCATTGAATGTGTAGGTTTCTTTGGGTATTATTGACATTTTAACCATATTTGTTCTCCCAATCCACGAGCATGGAATGTTTTTTTTTTTTCATTTCTTTGTGTCTTCTTCAATTTCTTTTATATGAGCTTTCTATAGTTTTCGTCATACAGATCTTTTACCTCTTTGATTAGGTTTATTCCCAGGTATTTTATGGGTTTTGGTGCAATTGTAAATGGGATCAATTCATTAATTTCTCTTTCTACTGCTTCATTATTGGTGTATAGAAATGCAACTTATTTATGTACATTGACTTTATATCCTGTGACATTGCTGAATTCACATATCAGTTCTAGCAGTTTTTTGGTGGAGTTTTTTTTTTAATTTTCTATGTTAAGTATCATGTCATCTGTGAAGAGTGAAAGTTTGACTTCTTCTTTGCTTATTTGTATGCCTTTTATTTCTTTTTATTGTCTGATTTCTGAATCTAGGAGGCAAGGGAAATTTAAAAAATGAACTATTGACACCTCATCAAGTTGAAAACTTCTGCACAGCAAAGGAAACAATCAAAAAAGCTAAAAGGCAACTGATGGGATGGAAGAAGATATTTGCAAATGAAATATTGGATAAAGGGTTAGTATCCAAAATCTATAAGGAAATTATCAAGCTCAACACTGAAAACACAAATAATCCAGTGAAGAAATAGGCAGAAGACATGAATAGATACTTTTCCAGAGAAGACATCCAGATGGGTAACAGACACATGAAAAGATGCTCAACATCACTCATCATCAGAGAAATATCAGTCAAAACCACAATGAGATACCACCTTACATCTGTAAGAATGACTAAAATTAATAACTCAGGAAACAACAGATGTTGGCAAGGATGCAGAGAAAGGAGAACCCTTTTGCATGCTTGGTGGGAATGCAAACAGGTGCCGTCACTCTGGAAAACAGTATGGAGGGTCCTCAAAAAATTAAAAATAGAGCTACCCTACAACTCGGCAATTGCACTACTAGGTATTTATCCAAAGGCTACAAAAAATGCTGATTCGAAGGGGCACATGCAGCCCAATGTTTATAGCAGTGGTATCAACAACAGCCAAATTATGGAAAGAGCTCAAATGTCCATCAACTGACAAATGGATAAAGAAGATGTGGTATACACACACACACACGCACACAATGAAATACTACTTGGTGATCAAAAAGAATGAAATCTTGCCATTTGCAACAATGTGGATGGAACTAGAGTGTATTATGCTAAGCGAAATAAACCTGTCAGAGAAAGACAAATATCATATGATTTCACGCATATGTGGAATTTAAGAAACACAACAGATGAACATAGGGGGAAGGGATGGAAAAATAAGATAAGACTAGAGAGGGAGGCGAGAGACTTAAATACAGAAAACAAACAGGATTGCTGGAGGGGCGGTGGACAGGGAGATAAGCTAATAATGGGCGATGGGCATTAAGGAGGGCACTTTTTGGGATGAGCACTGGGTGTCATATGTAACTGATGAATCCCTAATCTCTACTCCTGGAACCACTACTACACTGTATGTTAACTAACTTGAATTTAAATAAATAAATTAAAAAAAATAAAAAGGAAGAGGGGTGTTAATATAGTATTGTTATTCTATAGGACATTGTAATTCTTATAGTTTATAGGTTAATATTCCATGGGACAGAGAACCATTACTTTAGGCATTTTCTGTCCAGAGATAACATTGGTATCTCTACTGACAAAAATCTATACTTTAATAACTAACTTCAAACATCCAGAACTTTAATCAATAGCAGATTGCAAGTCACACAAAGTAACATTCCCTTAGAAATTAAAGTATCCCTGGGCGAATCTTCAAAGACTTCATGACTGCTGCCTTTCCTTTATCTCATTTACAAGTTGTGGATACTTGAAAAAATATGTATGTTTTGCTATAAAAGGAAGTGAAAATAAATGAAAAATATTCAATCAAAATGCTATTGTGCACATTACTGCTTTGAAATATTTACTTGCCTGGGATGTGTTAGGGCAGAGAGTATGAGTTCCTTACTGCTGGCCAAATAATCTCCACTTTGCTTAAGGTTCTTGGCTTAGCCTTGTCTAACACACACTGGGAAATTTCAAACTGACTTATTCATTTAGGGCTTGTACATAATATTAACTTGAATTAGAAATCTATCAGGGGCTCCTCGGTGGCTCAGTGGGTTAAGCGTCCGACTTCGGCTCAGGTCATGATCTCACGGTCTGTGGGTCCGAGCCCCGCGTGGGGCTCTGAGCTGACAGCTCAGAGCCTGGAGCCTGCATCAGATTCTGTGCCCCCCCCCTCTCTATTTGTCCCTCCCCCGCTCATGCTCTGTCTTGCTCTGTCTCTCAGGATAAATAAATGTTAAAAAAAACTTTAAAAAATCCATCAATCATAGTATTTATGGAGTTGCTGAAAAATAGCTCACATGCAAATCTGTTCTCTTTAATAATAATATGCTTTGATGCACTGCTTTTTTCCAAAGACTTTATTGTGTGTCTGCTGACATCAAAGTGGTTAGGGTGACCACAACTGTTATATTAGTGTATTCATTTAGAGCAAATATCTTTTTATATACTCAACTGTCAAAAGTTACATTGCATGTTGTTCATCCAGCCGACAAATATTTAATTACTAGTAAGTGGGATACTTGTCATACAGAAGAATTAAAAATGAGTTTATTCATACGATGAATATCGATTGAGTTCTTATTGCGTGCCAAGCCTTCTTCTAGCAAATGGGTGAAACGTGGCGGGTCAAAGAGAAAAAATACCCTTGCCTGTAAATCAAACTTATATTCTATCTAAATGAGGACACTAACAATAAAATCAGATAGACGCGTAGAGTGAATAGTATGTTCACGGATAATGGAGGCGGGGCCAAGTAAAGCAGGCAAAGAGCGCAATAAGCAGGAGAACTAGGTCCTGTTGGACTGCCCACAGCTTTCAAAACCCATCACGACCCTCCCCCTCTGCCCCACATGCAACCAAACTGACTGGAAGCCAGCTGTTGCCTCCTTTGGTGCCTGTGGTCCTGGAATGCTCCCCGGAGCCTCACTGCTCAACCACTGCAAGGAAACCTCAAGCCCACCTCCTTTCCCTGCAGGTTCAGCTGCTCTGACTCGCTTGGCGAACTGGCCCTGCGCTCCCCAGACAGAGATATCACGTGATAAATAACTCTCTTGTTCCATCCTCTTGGCGTGTGTGTGACGTTACCAGTTGACATGGGAACAAGTTGTGTGTGTGTGTGCGTGTGTGTTGGGGAGCGTGAGGGGATCCCAACGCTCTGGCGTGTGACCACACAGGAGGACACAGATTGCTGTTTGGGGAGAGGGGCTGCAGAAGGCCTCCCTAAAAGGGAGCCATTTTAGTGGAAATCTTTCATTTTAGTGGAAGTAGGGATGTGAGTCATGGTGCACATGCTGGAGGCAAGGACGTTTTGTGACTCCAAGAAGCAGTGCAGAGGCCGATGAGGCTGAAGCTGAGATGCTACAGTGAAGTGGGGAGTAGAGATGACTGCAGAGGTGTGCTTGGAGGAACAGACCAGGTGAGGTCTAACTGGCCCTCGGAAGGATATTTTGACTTTTTCTCTCAGTGAGATGCAAAGATCCTCGAGAAATTTTGAGCCACCTTACAGTTACGTAGAATAAGAATATTTGAACTTTCGGTGTAAGGGCAGCACCGGTTGCTGTGTTCAGAATAGGAAAGGTTGTGGGCATGTGTGAGGAGGAATCGCTGGGGAGGCGGGACGTGATAAGGAAGGTGGAACTGACTGGTAGCAGTGGAAGAGGCGAAAGGCCGTGAGATTCCCTTTCTGGGGGGGGATCAGCACATTATCCTCAGATATGCTGGAGTGTGGAACGTGAATGAGAGATGTCGGGAATGACGCCAAGGTCTGCGGCCCACGCCCATGAAGCAGTGGATTGAGCACCGCATGTCTTCTAATGAAGAAGGGTGGTGAGGTCAAGTGCAATACCAAAAAGTGATGCCTGTTATGTCATAAGGGGTGGTCTTTAGGGGGAGGGACCAACGTGTTCAGGAATGAGGAGGGATATTGTAATATGTGAAAAAAAAAAGAAGAAAAACAAAACATTTCAGGCTTGATTTGTCAAGATAGAGAAAAGGTAGAAAGAGAGGGAGAGTGGGGCACCTGGGTGACTCCGTCGTTAGGCGTCTGACTTCAGCTCAGGTCATGATCTCGCGGTCTGTGAGTTCGAGCCCCACGTCGGGCTCTGTGCTGGCAGCTCAGAGCCTGGAGCCTGCTTCCGATTCTGTGTCTCCCTCTTTCTCTGCCTCTCCCCTGCTCATATGCTCTCTCTTTCTCAAAATTGATAAACATTAAAAAAATTGAAAAAAAAAGAGAGGGAAAGTCCTTCAAATCCAGACAGGGAGACCCTCCTCAGTTTCTCATGATAATTCCCTATGGCCTGAATGGCTTTGCTTACTCCGAGGCTCTCATTCTGTCCACTCCTGACCTTAACAGAAGTTTGCACATAATACAATGTAACTGGTTCCTTCCCTTCAACTAAGGCCACTAATTACCCATAAGTGAGGAGTACTTTAAATTATATGTAATTATATATAAATAAATATTATACATGTATGTATATATATTTTTAAATTATATGTAATTATATATAAATATTATATATGCATATATGTATATGATTATATGTAAATATCATATAAACTATATATACACTAAATACATTATAAATATATATAAAGTAAAAAATATATATATATATATAAATTAATTTGTGGATTTAAGAACAGTTTGAAGAATTTTTTTTAATAGCTGGATTATTCCCAGTGAAACATCGAAAATATACCCACCATAATGTAATACAAAATAAGCCCTAATTCACTTTTAAAAAGTCAGTCATTCTGGCTATGGAATTTTGGAGCTGGAATTTGACTTTTTATCTGGCTGTGCTGGCGTTTCGCAGACATAGCTTGAGTTCAGCAGAGACCAAATCAGAGTCCACGTGAATTGTCATCATGACCTCTAAGGACTGAGCTGAAGAGCTATGAATGTAGTTTCTGTTTTTTAAAATCTTCATTTCCAATCTAGTCATTAGACTACAGCAAATGATATTAAATATCAAGAGGCTACAATTCCCTAGATTATATAGGTGCTTGGGGGAGTTTTAATCATTTCCTGATAAAGACTGCAGATCCCTCTGCTTGTTGGATTTAATTATTCACTGGAACTATTTAGATTCTCTCTCTATATAGACAACAAATATGTATACTTGCTGTTGTTGTTAATGTCCACATTGGTTTCTTACCCACTGTCACCTGTTCGTGGTGTTCTGGAATTAGGTAGTAGTGAAGGTTGCACAACTTCGTAACTATATTAAACATCTACTGAATTGTACAGTAAAAAGGATGAATTTTATGATATGTAAATTACATTAAAAGAAAAGCATGATATATATTTTTGAAAATCCTACTTGTACAAACTCTTATATCCTGCTGATAGTCTCTCAAGAAAATGTTCTGGATTGCACGGGGTATGTCTAAGGCTTTCTCAAATGCTGTGAGCATATGGGAATTACCGGGACAGTGCTGAATGATGACTCTCATCACGTTAAGCATTAATGCTGGCTGCTCACTTTCTTTTCTAATCTTAGGGTCATAAATAGCTAATAGGTATTCTATATCATCCTAATAGTAGAGTAGTGGTATGATTTACTAGTTTTGATCTCATGGTAGAATAATAAGTACTCAACTTAAGGATCTGTCCAAAAACTGATATATGTCCACACCATAATGTCCCCATGAATGTGGTAATGCTATTTTGCCATCGAGTTGAAAACAGTATAAAGAAGATTTTAGCTATTTAGTTAAGATCACATGACAATTTGATAGTGGAAGATTCATGGATCTTTGTACCTTTATTTTCATGTACGTTGGTGATTTGTTAACTGCCCATTTTATTAAAAAGAAATCCTGCCAATTACCAGGATATTTCAATGTAGTTCTTGATAGACTATAGTTTACAAACCAGTGGCCTATAGGCCAGAAGTATATTTGTTTCCATTTGTGTCTTGAGAGGCTATGAACATAGGTAGACATTATGTAAGGTTCTTAATTCAATCTGGTTAGCACCCATTGTCTATAGTCTGCCCATTGCAATGAGTTTATTAATTCTCTGCTTTTCCACCCATTTCAGGGCATCAGCTTGAGATCCCTTGGTAATCTTGGAGCCTAGTTAACTCCTGGGGCTCTATATGGCGCTAACGAAAACAATAGTAACAACCCTTTCCAGAGTTTGCCTGCCTCTTCTTTCATAAAATAACCGGACCTATTGATTCCTAGGGCTGATTTAAGTTCTCATAAGAGTAGCTTTGCTCTATTCTAAGTTTGGTAAAATTCGGGGGAATTTATGTTGTTTACCAAATATTCTGGTTTCCTCCCCACAGGTCCCTCTTCTTGTGGGAAGACCGTATACCATTATTGTCTTGAACTCAAGCGCGGCCATGCGAACTTGCTTTGTCGAAAGATGTTTAGATAAAAGGGATGTATGTCACTTTCAGGCAGAAACTTCATCATCCTCAATATGATCTGAAGTTTCTCTCTCCTCTCTTATAACCAGAGCTAATTTCCAGGATATTGAGAATTCGTCCTCTCAACTTTGAACTTCTCCCTTCTCTCCTACAATCAGGCCCCCAACCTGTTGGATTTCTGCTATTTAAGGGGCTATCTCTGAGTTATTTAGCTGTCAGCTCATTCTCTGCCTCAGCTTCACCTTTGCATTTTCCAAGGAGAAGGGAAAAGATGTAAACAGCCTTTTCAATGAAAAGGGAAAGACATGTCTGAGAGGTAGAAGGTCAACAGTGCCCAATGGTTAACTAAAGTTTTGCTGAAACTTGAACCCCATTTTCACCTCTTCCTGTTAGTTAATGGGAGGTGAGTATCATCCCTGAGGCATCTCAAAGTGTGTTCAATCGGCCTTGTGCCTCTGGACCTCTCGCTTCCGAAGGTGTATACTATCAATATATATATGAATGCCAATCCCGGTGCTGCTTCTGCCCTTTGGTTTTCTGCAGGCTCATGTTTTTCACTCTCTTTCAAGCAGCCGTTGTGCCAAGCTTGGAGATATGAGTGAAGGAGATACCACCTCTCCCAAACCATCTGGCTTCTTGCCTTCTCCACATCCAGAGCACAGTGTCAATCTTTCTCCCTCCTTTTCTTTCCTCACCTCCTTTGGTAGCCCCAGCAGGGAGTTAAACTGTGCTAGTCCAGATACATCCTTTTACCTTTTTTTGTGTGCTAATTTGATGTTTTTCTTCATTCAGTCTCGTGCTGGAGAGTTCACTTCTCTCCTCAGCAGTACCAACAATCCCAGGAGCTAGCTCCAAGGCTGTTGTCTTTGCATCTGATGCTGGAAACTGAAGTCCAGGAAGGGAAGGCAGTCAGGAAGAGAAGATGGAGGTAAGTACGATGGGAGAGAGGAAGGATAAGTGGATATCCACAAGCACAAGCTGGGGGCCATGAGAGAGGACTGAAACCTGCATCAGTTCTTTTTGCCTCTGACCTAGGTGGAATGGGTATCCTGTAGAAGCTAGGGCTCTTTGTCATGGAGCTAAACACACACACTTGGTCCGGGAATCGGAGAAGCCAAAGTAGGATCCAGAGGCAGATTAGAGCCGTTGCACAACTGTTGTGCCTCACACCAGTGATGGGAGTTAGCCAGCCAGAGACAAGATATGCAAGCTAAAAATGACTGCTCCTTCACTTCCACTCTCCAGACTTTGCACAAACATCTCTCTTGTGAAACTTATAGGATGAATCAGAGATCAACCAGAAGGCAGTCAACTTTGAAATTTTGCCTCAGATTATTCTGAGGCTTTGAGTATGGGTAACTTGGAAATTATTGATAAAAAGAGGGAAGACAAGAGAAAGACTGTAGTTTAAGGTTTGGTAAAGTTGTCTGGAATCAGCTATCCTGCGTTTGAGTTCCCATTAGTCTGGAGTAGCTCTCCTGTGAAAAGAAACATTGTAAAATTTACTCAGCATTCACTCTATTCCAGGAAGTGTCTCAAATACACATTTATAATACCTTCTGTGAGACAGATACTGTTTCTCTTGATTTTACCGATAAACACACTAACAGGATTAAGAAACTTGCTCAAGGTCATGTGGTAAATAGCTGGTAGAGCCAGGACTGGAAGCCAGATAGATCAACTCAGGAACCCATGAGCTTTCCCACTCCGCAACACTGCCTCACATCTGCTATATGTAATTAGAGCTGCCCCCTTGATTTGTTGTCATGGAAATCAAACAGGCTTGATTTTAACGAGCTTCTCTGGCAAGTCTTAGAGCCTAAGAATACCATGGATAAAGGTGGGGATGAATGTTTTGTGTCAAATATAATGGTATTGCTGGAGATTTTATCCTCATTGCTCATTGGGGTTTGTTTGCTTTCCAAGATGCTCACTAATGACTAGTATTTCGCTAGAAAAAAAAAAAAAGTAAAAAAATGCTCATAGCTCACAGAGAAATATAAAATAAACTTTGCAAGAAAAGAGTAAAAATATGTGCCTCAAGCCCTGTCTGGAAATTTCCTCTTCAAAAAATTCTTTTAAGTAAATATCAGATTATTTTCTCAATATCTTCTATTTTATTGGCAGGAATTATCATAATTTCAAAATTTAGGCTTCTGGTTCTGCATTAATCTTATACTTCTGTGTAACAAATTACCACAGATGTAGCACCTTGAAACACACACATGCATTGATTATTATGAGTGTTGTGTAGGTCAGGAGTCCAGGCTGGCTCAGATTGTCCTTTGTTTAGAGTTTCACAAGACCAGAATCAAGAAGTTAGACAGGCAGAACTCTGATCTGGAGGCTGTAAAGAAAAAAAATTTGCTTCCAAGATCATTCAGGTTGTTGGCAGAATTGAGTTCCTTGCATTTATAGGGCTGAGGTCTCCATTTCTTTGCTGGTTGTCTGGCCAGGGGTTGATGTCAGTTTCTGGAAGACACTGATTGGTCCTTACGAATGTCCCCCTCCATCTGGCTGCAACAGTTCTCATGCTCCCCGTCTCTCTGAGCCCTTCTTTTGCCCCTTAAACAGAGAAATCTGTGCTTTCAAAGAACTAGTTACGATTGGATTAGACCCCACTAGGTTAATCTGTTTGTAACATGAGGTAACATAACCATGGAAGTAATGTCAGGGCTTGAAGGTCATCGGAGCCATCTGAAACCTCCACTTACCACAGGTTTTATAAGGTATGACCAGATAGAAGGACTCAAGCTAAGTAGGTTGGGATAAACCAAGACATGTACTTATTGTAACTTACTAAATGAAATATAGCAATGAAAAAGATTGCACTTAATGTGACCATTAAGTGAAAATTTATCAACTCTCCCCAAGAAGTTTATCAGAATGTATGACCTACTTTCTGTAATTTAGTCAGGCACCAAAATGAGTCATTCTTAATCAGGAAGCTTGAAAAACTCTCATTGAACTTTGTTAAAATTTCATGGAATGTACATCTGTAAAATCTTTGCTTTATATCTTTCTCTGGTTTCCTTCTCATGCTGGCTTTCCTAATATTATTAATGTGGTTGAATTTGAAATAGAAATGCATGTTTCCTTAAATACCACAAACAGATAATATTGGCGGAAAGCCATGGTTGGAAGGTGGTTAAGTTAGAACGACACTATTTATCTCTTCAAAATTCGGTTGTAGAGATGATGGGAATTCAGAGAGCATTTTAAAAGAACCAGGAAGTGAGAATCCAGAGGAAGAAATTATAGATGCTGCTGCTCTAAAAAAGGATGTCAGCTGTGCATGATAACATGATGTTCCCTGTCCTTCAGACATGTACATTTCCCTCACTTTTCATCTGTTTCCATGTTAGTCCCAACCATTTTGAAAGTGAAACAATCAATGATATCACTCATTCTATAGAGGATAGATCCATAAAACATTTCACTGACAGGGAGGATTCCAAACTGGTTTAAAAAGTCTACCTCATACCCCATTTTTAAATCTAGATTCTCATCCTTGTCCCTGATTGGCTAAATTCCAGTTTCATAGCTCTTATACGGAATCTGTGGCCACAAATGCATTAATTATTTTAGGTAGAAAGGCATTCATTTTAAGTAGACACAAGTATCTAATGATTCTTCTCAAGGGCTCCTGGGACTTTCTCTCCATTACTCCCACAAGATGGGTCCACTGAATAATTGCCTAAATTTATACTGGACTCTGCTCTATTAAACATGATGTTGGTTTTAATCTGTCTTATCTCTTTCTCTTTCTCTCCTAAAGAGTCACCTTCCTTGAAGCTCCTACCCCCGCCCCATGATTATTGTTTTCCACTTCTTTAATGTGTACCCTTCATTCAGATGATGGTAATTCATTTATCAAATTATTTTACAACCCATCTTTTTAGATCATCAAGATTCCTTGTTATACTTAGAGGCACATGTGCTGTTTCTAATTAGGAACCATTCCCATCTCTATATTTATGGAGAAGAAAACAAAAGAGGTAATTTATTACACAGGCAATGCTACAGATAAGTCTTTTGAGCTTAAAAAGAGTGTTTTAAATTGTGTTCCTGAATCAGTTTCCAATACTGAAAGCCATCCTTATCACACATACTCATTAATCTAGATATGGGACTAAGGAAAAAAAAAAAAGGTGACATTATTGTGACTTCTTTAGAGCTTTCCACGTCTGGTAAGCAAGAGGCTGCCAGTCTTTGTTAACTGAAGCAGCTGAAAAGCTGGTAGGAATAAGGAAATGACCCATTGGAAAAATGCAAATATCTGTTGCAGGGATAAAGAAAGAGGATCTCCTTCAGACCTCACTGGTGATAAATGTCAAGAACTAGGAAAGAGCTGACATTGTACTCTGCTTGCAAGTGGATGAGTGAACCAGCACAGTTTCATGGATGCTATCAGTACTAACAGAAGGCCCAAGACTACTGTGTCAGAGACAAAGGATCATTTGTTACTAAAGCAATAGGAATGTCCAGGGCCTTTGCACTGTCTCCCTGAGCCCCAGTTGGCAGGTGACATGACTGGGCCACTCAGGTTGTATTGAGAGATAGAGAAGTCATGAACTTAGGGAGCCCCAATTTTTTATGATGGGAAGCAGACCTGTCTGACTTTGGCCTTTGGGGTAGATATTCTGTTTATTACATACTCAATAAACCTCTCCTTTGCTCCTGATGGGCAGATTGTGTCTATTTTCCAAGCTTTTGCTGTACCAACACTTTTGAAAAGATGGTCCAGAGCAAATGCGGCCAGTACTCATGAAATGCACAGAAATGTGACAGATCCACAGAGAATTGTCTTCCAAAAATATGTTGTTGAAATTGGAAGAGACAGGTATGAACAGTGGCCTAAGGCCATTCATGCAGAAGTGCTGATGTGAAGATCCAAGCCAGCCTTGGTTTCCCCTTGGATCCTTACTTTTCCTTCACTTGCCACCTGCCCCCATCAAATCTGTCAGCTATCAAGAAGTCTAATTGACTCTGCCTCCAAAATACCTCTTAGAACACCTGTCTTCATCTACTTCCTGATTCCTGATATTATCATTTCTCCCCTTTCTCTTATAATATGGAGCAACAAACCGCCTTTTTTTTTTGTTTTTTTTGTTTTTTGGTTTTTTTTTGTCTTTGTTCCTTTTTCTGCCCCTTTACAGTCTGTCTCCATGGAGCAGTCAGAGTGTTAATAGTGATCACTTACAACCTTAAATCAGATCATTCAATTCCCTCTTTAAAGCCTTGCAGTAGTTTCTAATTGTACTCAGAATGAACTTAAACCCCTTGGCACACAAGGCCAACTTCATCAAGCCTCTCTCCTGGTCCTCCCGAAGATGTTGGCAATGATTTCACTTTTCCTGGGCTGCTCTTCTGTGATATCTGTGCATGTCTGGTTCCTGATCATGTTCTCCTCTCCCTTTCCTCTGCTTTCCCCATCACCAAGATCACTACCATATCACTATGTAGATAACCTATACAGATACCCTGTTCATTAGGTTTGTATGGTATCTCACTAGGTACCACCACATGACTTGCCTTAAATTTGTTTTTCTCTGTCTCTCATCCCAGCCTTACTGTAACTTCTTGACTTTTTCGATGAGTTATATTCTTAGCACTTAGAGCAGTGCGTATCATTGTCTACAAAATATTTGCTGTAACGGTGTAGGACCATTGGGCTCTTAATTTAGCCAAGGATACAGAGTTGCTAGAACTTCTCTAGGTTCCTGTTCTGTAACCACCTAAGATTGATGGAGACTTGTGCTGTGTAGTGTTTTTCCTGGCAACTGTAGCAAAGTAGAAGCAATATATAAATTCTCTGAGTGGCATAAGGATTCTACACAGGCTCTGGGCAGTCAGCCGATGAGACTTACATAGCAACCTGGAAGCATGGTACCCACCAGGAATTGGAGAAAAATAATAGTTGTTAGAAAACCTAGGGAACCCCCACTTGCAACAACAGTAACCCCATCCCTCCTCACCCAATAAACATGGACTTTATTTATTTTAATAGAATTTTTAAAAGAGAAGTTTCATAGAATATTGAGTAGAACATATGGAGATTTTCCACATACCTCCTGTCCTCCTACTCATGCATGGCTTTCCCCATTATCAACCTCTCCCACCAAAGTAGTACCTTTATGACAATTGAACACACACTGATACATTATTATCACCTAGAGTCTACATTAGGGTATACATTAGGGTTCCCTCTTGGAGTTGCACATCTATGGTGTTGGACAAATGTAAAAGACGTAAATCAATCATTATAGCATCAAACCGAATATTTTCCCTGCCCTGAAAATCCTCCACACTCCATTTATTCATCCCTCTGTACTAACACCCAACAACCTATTTACTATGTCTATAGTTTTACCTTTTCCACAATGTAATATAATTGAGGTCATATAGTATGTAGCCTTTTCAGACTGGTTTCTTTCATTTAGTAAAAAGCATTTATCATGGCTGGATTCCTTACTTCCTTTTAGCACTGAATAATATTCCATTGTCTGGATGTACCCCAGTTTATTTATCCATTTGTCTATTGAAGGATATTTTGGTTGCTTTCAAGTTTTGGCAATCATGAATAAAGCTGCTATCAACAGCTATGTGCAGACTTTTGTATGAACATAAGTTTTTATTCCTTTGAGCAAATACCAAGGACCATGATTGTTGGATTGTTTGGTAAGGGTATGTTTAGTTTCATAAGAAACCACCAAACTGTCTCCCAAAGTGGCTGTACCATTTTGCATTTCCACCAGCAACGAATGAGAATTCCAGTTGCCCCACATCCTCATTAACATTTGGTGTTGTTGGTGTTGTGGATTTTAACCATTGTAAGCTTTAATTTTCTTTCCCTTTTCCTTTTTTTTCTGGTCCAAAAGACAGACTTTGGAGAATCTGAGCTATAGATAACTCTTCTATTATTACTTTGCAACTATGATTTGATGGCCTGGAAATAACTGATTAAATCTTTGCCCAAATATGGATTTGTGTAGTACATAGGTAATAGTGACATTTAGGTTGACAGAGGCAACCTGTCTCCTCTGGTTTTGTACAATGCAGAAGGGGAAAGCCAGCAGTAGGGTCATTAAAAAAAAAAGGGAGGATTCAGTGTTAACTTATAATAATACATTGATAAGTTTTACCTCTTTATAATACTATTAACAAGCTAACCTTCATAATCATCTTGTAGTTTCAGTAACAATCCTGATAAAGAATGACTTAATTATTTGCAACAGGCAGGTGTTTAATTAAGGAACACTGATCTGATAAGGAATGTTATAACACGACAAGGTGATGCTGGTGTTGTAAAAATTGTCTTGACTTTGAATTAAGTATCATTGGTTTCAAACCTGAGAAAACTCAGAATTAGAGGTGGGGGACAGGAAAACCAACTTCACTGAAATGCGAAAGTTCTTCCAGATTCACTGTGGAAAAGAGGGAGTGCTTGAGGATATTTCACATCAGTAAATAACTTCACAATGAAGCAATATCCTAAGTTTATAAAAATTGTCTTCATAAGTTTGATATAGGTGATTTGGATGATTTTTGTATTGTGTGACTGTGATTTTCCTATTGTGTCCTCATAAAATTTAATTTTGACTTAAAAGAAGCCTTATCTACTCTCTTTTCTCTCAGTAACCTGCATTTTTGTCTTCATCAGGAAATCGTCACCACCGTTAGACCATGGATTAGTTTTCTGGGGCTGTCATAGCAAATTATCACAAACTGAGTGACTTAAAATAACAGAAATATATTTTCTTACAGTTATGAAGGGAAAAAAGTCTGAAATTAAAGAGTTTTCAGGGCTGGTTCTTTCTGGATGCTGTGAGGGAGAATTCGTCCTATGCCTGGTGGTAGCCAGCAATGCTTGGTGTTCTTTGGCTTGTGATTACATAATTCCAATCTCTATCATTCCATGGGTTTCTACCTCTGTGTATCTCCATGTCTCCAAGTCTGTCTCTTGCAAGGACACTCATCATTGGATTTAGGGCCCACCAAGATAATGCCAGATGATCTCATCCCCAGATCCTTACCTTGATTACATTTGCAAAAACGCTTATTCCAAATAAGGTCATATTCTGAGTTTCTTCCTGGACATGGATTTGGAGAGACACTATTCAATCCACTGAAGGTGGCAGGAAACTATTCCAGAATGTCTAGAGCAACAAAGTGCTGCCAGAAAATTCCCTGCCACTATGTGAAATTGAAATTCAAAAGAATATAATTTTTAGTAGCGTGAGGATTATAAAATACTTAAAGAGAAATTTAAAAAATGTGTACAAGATCTCTAGAGAGAAAAATTTAACTTGAAGTGGGTCAAGAGTAAGTGTGATAAGGAAAAGACTTCTTGGAAAAAAAAAAAAACCTAGGAGAAAGCTGTAGTAACCTGGGTTAGGTAAAAGTTTTCTAGGAGACAAGAAATATAAGGAGCATAATTGATTAACTAAAATCTTTTACTCTTCAAACGTCATTGTTCATTGCCAGAACTATGGCCATTGCTATGAAGAAGCTGCACGAAAGTGTTCATTTGGGGTGATGAAATATTCTGTATGTTGATTGTGGTGGGGGTTATGTAGATCTCTACATGTGGTAAAATCACATAGAACTACACACATACATATATATGTACAGGCACAGATGGGTTCACATAAATGCTGGTAAAATCTGAATCAAGTCTCTAGTTACTAGTACTGTACCCAAACACCCTGATAAAGGTGTGGGTAAAATATATGAATACCAAAGAAGATACACAAATGGAAAGTAAGGACATGGAAAGATGTCCAACATCATTAGCCATTAGGAAAGTGTGAATTACAACCACAGTGATATCCTAGTACACGACTACCAGAATGGCTACAATTATAATGGAAAAAAAGAAAACAAAACAAAAAACAAGTGTTGGTGAAAAACGTGAAACAGCTAGAATTCTCATCAATTATGGGTAGACACGCAGAAGGGTAAAATGGTTTTATGCTTTCTTTGAAATTTAGACAACATATAAACTGGCAATTCTACTTCTAGATGTGTTTCTAAGATAAATGACAATATAGGTTCATACAAAGACTTGTATTTGAATGTTAATAGCAGCTTTATTAACTGGAAATAAGCCAAATGTCCTTCAACAGGTGAATGGTGAAACACATTATAGTACATTTATTTGATGGCATAGCAGTAACGATAAAAATAACAAACTAAGGACACATAACCACTCTGCAAAGTGAAAGAAGCTGGCTGCGAGGGACTCTAGTCTACAAACTGCAAGAGTTAATTTCCATACAATTCTCTAAAAGGAAAACTGTAGGCATAAAAAGCAGATCAGAGATTTTCCAGGGCAGGGAGCAGATAGAGGAAATTAATTGCGGAAGGCCTGAGGAAATGTTTTGGGGTAATGAACATGTTCTGTATCATTGTGTGACTACAGTGTGGTTCCACAACTCTATACATTTGTCAAAACTCAACAATTTGTACCATATAGTGAATTTTATTTATGTAAATCATAATTCAATAAAGCTGATTTAAAAATAGAAAATGCAGAAAAGGATCAGTGAATTGGATCAATGAAAACCTAATGACTATTCAGTATGAAATTGAAAGAAATAAGAATGAGTTTGTAAGAAGATAATCCATGGAAAAAGACAATAATCCATGAGATACTTAGACTTTGAGGATTAATTTTGTATTGCGCTTTCTGCCTAAGTCGAACTAATGCCTCTAAGTTTACCCTCGTAATGATGGCCTCTGTTTCTTTTTTTTTTTAATGTTTATTTATTTTTGAGACAGAGACAAACAGCATGAGTTGGGGTAGGGGCAGCGCGAGAGGGAGACACAGAATCCGAAGCAGGCTCCAGGCTCTGAGCTGTCAGCACAGAGCCTGACACAAGGCTCAAACTCATGAACTGCGAGATCATGACCTGAGCCAAAATTGGATGCTTAACCGACTGAGCCACCCCATGGCCTCTGTTTTCTGATGGGTCTTTCCCTTGGCATAGAAGTATGCTCCAGACTTTTCTATCATGAAAAAAATCTTCCACTCCATTGATGTCATACTTCAGTTCTTACTTTATATTCATTCTTCTTCTTAGAGCCAAGCTACTTGGAAAAACGAACAACAACAACAAAAGATACCTCTTCTTGTTTTTGCTTTTTATTTTGTTCACACCTCAATCTGCTGCCATTAGTCTGTCACCTTCCCCTATCACCCCACTGACATCATTCCCTAAATATCTGCCAATGCAACAATTACATCAGTTTTTTCCTTACTTCACTTCTCCACTGATACACTATTGGGGTGTTTTTTATTTTTGTTTTTGTTTTTGGAGTCAATAAACATTCCAAAGTTTCATTTCATAATTCTCAAATAGATAAATAAGAGACATAAGGAAAAAAATTGCTCTATGTAAAAAAGATATTTGGTCATGCCTAGATTTATAATTTGTCTTCCATAATTTACAAAGGTTCTATATTCTCTAGTATTTCAGGGAACAGACACTGTGTTTCTGGACTTTAATGTTGTCTTAGATATTTGATCCTATTGATGTTAAATATCTTATTAAATCTGGAATGTTTTAGTCTATGTGCAGTGACTGTACTTTGCTGTCTACTTCTTGAATCAATATTGATTCAGACACTTAATTACTCATACAATCTACCAGGAAAAACCACTAACTTTCTCTCTTACTCCTATCCAAGATAGACTTTTACAACCTATCTTTAGGAACTGATTGCTCCTGTTTTGTCCTAATATTATTCCTGTTTTCTTCTCATATTTTTAAAGTTTCAATTTTTCTTTGTTGCTGTTCAACTCATGCGACTTCTTTTTTTCCCCACCGACATATCCTTGCGGACCTCCTTAATACCCCTATCTCTTTAAAGTCCTTCTTCCCTGCTAATAGCTCCTGCCCATGGTTATTTTTCTGTTTCTTCACATAAATGGTGGTGTTTCCTGGCAATGGAATAAGTCCATTTTCTCCTCTCAATATGTGCACGACCCCCAAGCAATCTTTTCTGTGTCTTTGGCTTTTAATGACTTATTATGTGCCAGTGATTCCCAGGTCTGGATCTTGTTTTTGGAATTTTAAGTCCATGTAGGTCTATGCCTACTGACTCGAATCTAACACCCATTTTAAGTTGTCAGCTAGGTATTCAGAAAATATGACCTAGCAATGGGAACAAATCACCTAGAGCTCAATCCACATACATGAATGAATTTCGCATACTACTGAGTGAACGAAGCAAGATGCTAGAGAGCAGATTCTATACTTCTTTGGTTCATATAAAATTTGAAAATGCACAATTAGGCATTATAGCTTAAAGATGAATAACTATATATAAAAATAACAAGAAAACAAAATTAAAAAAATGATTAACACAAAACTCAGACCAGCAATTACATCTAATAGGGCTTCTGGTGCATGGCAATATCCTCTTGCTTGACTCACTGTGGATATGTAAGTGATCACATTTTTTTTCTACTTTTAAACGTGTGTGTGTGTGTGTATGTGTGAGCACATTGTGCGGTTTTTGTATGTATCTATTACGGATACAATACAAAGTGTTACGATAAAGCAGAGAAATGAGATGAAATCAGTTCTATGCGGCTGAAAGCAGGAGGATGTAGTCACGATGCAGAAAACACAAGCTCTTTTGACTGAGGTTCTACAGGGAATGGGGGCGGGAAGCCAGGTCATTGGACTTTATTCAGCACAGAGGGGGACATCAGTAATGACTTTTCCTAAGGTGAAAGAAATGATCAGAATTATACATTAGGGAATAGTTTGGGAATAATTGAGATGATTGATTATAGAGGGGAAAATAGGTGGTAAGAAGGTAGAATAGGAGACCTTTACAATATTGCCAGAAATAATGACGGCCACTGCAGGGTGGGAGGAGGTCAGTATTAGGAATAGAAAAATGAAGTGAGTTATAGTAAAAGCATAGAAAAGACTACATGGATTAAATGTGCTGAACAAATGTTTTTACAAATACAATGAAACATTCGATCATGAATATCAATTTCGTAAAAATAAGGGTGACAAACTATTTTTATGTCTTGTAAGAAATTAACGTTCATAATTATTGTTATGCGAGAAGACACAACTTATTGGTAATTTTAGAAGCCACTTGTTTTATTTTGGTTGGGCAAAAAGATCAGTGTGGTTTCCAATGGTTGTGAGGAGGGTGGAGTATAGGGGGCTTTAGGGCAGTGAAACTGTTCTGTATGATAATGTAATGGTGGATATATGTCATAAATTTGCCACAACCCACAGAGTGTACAACAGAAAATATGAACCCTAATGTAAACTATGGATTTCAGTTAATAACAGTGTATTATTATTGGCCCATGGTTGTAACAAATGTACCACATACTGCAAAAATGTTAGTAATAAGGGAAATCAGGGGAGGGAAGGAGTGAGGGCGCTATGTGGAACTCTGTGCATTCTGCTCAGTTTTTATGTAAACCTAAAACTGCCCTAAGAAAATAAAGTCGGTGAATTAAAAAAGAAATTAACTCTTTATAGCTGTCATGATAGGCTAGGTGATGCTGACATAAAACTCAGCCTTAAGTAATTCAGTAGCTTGAAACAAAGATTTTTTAAAAAAATCAATGTTAGACTATGTGCTCATGGTCATCTGGGCTGTCCTCTACTGTGTCCACTTAGGGCCCCAGATGAAAGAGCAGCCACCATCTAGAGCATTGTTGTAAGACAGAAGAGTAGAGTGCTGGGAATCCCACACTGGTTCCTAGAGCTTCTACTCAGAAATAGCACCTGCCACTCTTGCTCACACATCATTGGACAAAGCTAGCCTTTTGGCCATGCCTCACTCTAAGAGAACAGGGACATACTGCATTACTGTTTTCCCAGAAGAAGAACTTGGAATATTTGATAACGTGGAGAGTGACTACATCAGGCCATCCTCTGTTCTCCAGGTATTTGGTTCACTCTCTTTCCCACATGCAGAAATACACCATTCCCGCCCCAAAGAAGACAATTCAAAATCCAAATCTAGTCATAGTGTGGATCTGAAATTACAGGATCTTTGGGTGGATGTGCAATTGTCTTCACATCAGGTGAGAATGTGGTTCCTCTCAATCCAATGATTTATGGACTAAAAAGGCAAATTACTCACATTAAACCATGGGAGACTGAGAATGGGATTACTGTGAGAAACATTCACATTCAAAGAGGGGAAGGGTGTGACACCCATAGTCGTTAGTCACCAGCCCATTCTCAAGTTCTCCGGACAGAAGTGGTAAGCATCCTCAGTCCTGGTGACTGATGGTAGGTGCTGTTTGAACAGACCCTGGTTTTGTTCTCCCCGGGAAAGTTTTCCCAGTTGCTTGTTGTCTGTGGCTCAGAAGATCCTCCCTTTCTTTCTCCTGATTTCTCTTGGACTCATATTTTTTCTTCCAGTTTTACTGAGATATAATTGGCATATAACATTGCCTAAGTTTAAAGTGTCCAATATGATAATTTTATATACTTAATCTGTTGTGCAATGATTATCACAATAGAATTAGGTAACATCTCCATCATCATATAATTATATGTGCATACTTTGTGCTCAGAATATTTAGGATCTATTCTCCTAGCAAGTTTCAAGTATAGAATATACTATCGTTAGCTATAGTGACCATGCTGTACATTTGATCCCCAGAACTAATTCACCTTATAATGGAAAGTTTGTACTCTACCAACAACTCTCCATTTCCCCCACCTCCAGTTCCTGGAAACCATCATTTGCTGTTTCTGGGGTTTTTGTTTGTTTGTTTGTTTGTTTGTTTGTTTTTAGATTTTCATGTAAGTGATAGCATGCAGTATTTGGCTTTCTCTGTCTGACTTATTTAACTTAGCATAATATCCTCAAGGTCTAGCCATGCATTCACAAATGACAAAACTTCCTTCTTTCTCATAGTTGAGTAATATTCCATTATATATATTATATTATATATATATACTTATATATAATATATATATACACATACATATATATATGTGTGTATATATATTATATATAAATAAAATGTGTGTGTGTGTGTGTATGTGTGTATACATCCATACATGGACGCTTAGGTTGTATCAGCATCTTAGCTATTTTGAATAATGCTGCAATGAACACAGGAGTGCAGATATCTCTTTGGGAACCTGATTTCATTTCCTTTGGATGTATACTCAGAAGTACGATTGCTGAATCTTATGGTCATTCTATCTTTAATCTGTATGTCCAACGTGTGGCTCAAACTCACAACCCTGAGATCAAGAGTTGCATGCTCTACTCACTGAGCCAGCCAGGCACCCCTCTATTTTTAATTTTTTGAAGCACCTCTATACTATTTTACATTTTAGCTGCACCAATTTACATTCTCTCTATAAATGTAAGAGGTTCCTTTTCCTCCACATCCTCACCAATACTTGCTATCTCATGCCTTCCTTTTTGACAATAGCCACTCTACGAAGTGTAAAGTAATATATCATTGTGGTTTTGAGTTTCTTTTCTCTGATTGTTAGTAATGTTGCACACCTTTTCATGTACCTCTTGGCCATTTGTATACTTTCTTTGGAAAGATGTCTATTCAGAACCATTGCCCATTTTTAACTTAGAATTTTTTTTTTTACTATTGATTTGTATGAGTTATTTCTGTGTTTTGAATATTAACCCCTTTCAGATATATGATTTGCAAATATGTTCTCCCATTTTATAGGCTGCCTTTCACTTTGTTAATTATTTCTTTTGCTATGCAGAAGCTTTTAGTTTTATCCAATCTCACTCACATATTTTTCTTTTATGCCTTGTTGTGTCCATATCAAAAAAAAAAAAAAAAAAAGGTTGCCAAAACCAATGTCAAGGAGATTTTACCCTATCATTTCTTCTAAGAATTTTAAGATTCATATGTTTAAGTTTTTAATTCATTTCCAGTTAATACTTGTGAGTGGTGTAAGATAGGGGTCAAATTTCATTCTTCTACATATGGTTATCCAGTTTTCCAAACACGAACTATTGAAGAGACTATCCTTCTAGCATTGGGTATTCTTGACTCCATTGTCAATACTAGCTGAGCTTATGTGTGGGTTTCCCTCTGGGTTATCAATTCTGTTCCATTTTTATGCCAGTACCATACTGTTTTGATTGCTATAGCTTTGTAATGTAGGCTGAAGTCCTGAAATGTGATATCTGTGGCTTTGTTCTTTCTCAGGATTCCTTTGACTATTCCTTTGCTTATTCTCTTGTGTTTTCATACAAATTTTAGTATTTTTTTTCTATTTGTGTACAAAATGCCACTGAATTTTGAAAAGGAGTGCATTGAATCTATACATGGCTTTGGGCGGCATGGGTATTTTCACAATATTAATTCTTCCAATTCATAAACATGGGATATCTACCCATATATTTGTGTCTTCTTTGATTTCTTTAATCATTATCTTACAGTTTTCAGTGATCTGATCTTTTACTTCCTTGGTTAAATTTATTTTTAAGTATTTTATTGTTTTTGATGCTATTGTAAATGGAATTATTTTCTTTATTTTATTTTCAAATATTTCATTATTAGTGTATAGAAATGCAACTGATTTCTGTATGCTGCTTTTTTTATCTTATAATTTTGTTAATTTGTTTATTAAGTCTAACAGCTTTGGGTTTAGTTTTTAGGACTTGATATGAGATTATATCATTTACAAACAGAGATGATTTTACTTCTGATTTGGATGTCTTTATTTGTTTATTTTTCTTGCTTAATTGCTTGGCCAGGACATTCAGTATATACTGAACAGGAGTGATAAAAGTGGGCATGCTTTCCTTGATTCCGATCTTAGAGGAAAAGTTTTTAACCTTTCAACACTGGCTATGATATTAGCTGTGGGCTTGTAATATATGGTCTTTTTTTGTGTTGAGGTACATTCCTTTTACTGCATATACAACTTATTGAGATTTTTTTTTTAATCATTAAAGTATATTGTCAAATGCGTTTCTGTTTATTGATTTGATCATATGATTTTATCTTTCATACCCAAACTAATGTCCTTATCAAAGGGTCCCTTGACCACATTCTTAGTGTTTTCTGCCAAACATGCTTTCTCATTTTTTTTTCTTTTTTGCAATATGGATAGCTGAATTTTCCCTATATTTTAAGTTCTGTTTTCCTTTTAATTAACAATTTTGTCTTTAAATTATTTCTCTCTTCTCAGATTTTATGATAAACATTCAAGAGAAACCAGGCAGCTTTTTCTATACTTTGCTTAGACATTTTCTCAGCCAAATATTCAGTTGTATTGCTCACAAGTTCTGCCTTCCACAAAACACTAGGACACAAACCCAATTCAGCCAAGCTCATTGCCACTTTATATCAAGAATTGCCTTTCCTTCAGTTTCCAACAATCTGTTCCTTATTTTCATTTGAGACCCTATAAGAATGGCCTTAACCATCCATCTTTCTACCAACATTCTGTTCATGACTACTGAGAGAATCTACTTATTCCCTAAGAAGATTGTTTCTCTACAAATCTTCCTTTTTTTTTCCCTGAGCCCTCAGCAGAATTGCTTTTAATGGTTTGTTCATGGTAATGAGGCTTTTTCTAACATGTAACCTATATATCTGAAAAGGGGCTACTATCCAGAGTGTATAAATAATTCCTACAACTTATTAACAAAGGCCAAATAACTCAATTAAAAAATGGGGAAATGACATGAATAGACATTTCTTCAAAGAAGGTATACAAATGGCCAACAAATGTTAAAAACAGGAGACGTGCATCATCACCAATCATCAGGGAAGTGCAAATCAAACCCACAATGAAATATCACCTTCTACCATTAGGATAACCCCTCTAAAAAAATAAAACAAGAACAAAACCCAGAAAATAACAAGTTGTAAAAAGATTAACACTTGTACACTTTCAGGGGGAATATAAAATGGTGTGGTCACTATGGAAAGCAGTATGAAGGTTCATCGAAACTAAAACTAGAGCTGTGATATAATGCAGTAATTCCACTTCAGTGTATGTATACAGAAGAATGGAAAGAAGACAATGAATAAAGATTTGCACATCCATGTTCACTGGTGTCATAGACTCTGAGTCTAAAGTTGTCTTTTGGCCAGCAGCAGGAGAGCAGACTCAGGATTAAAAGCGAGGGATGGCTAATGTCCAGGAAAAGACAAGAGCCCCCGAATAAGGGTCCTTGCCCCGTATTTATTAAGATCAGAAGGCCTACAAATGTGATGGGCATGCACAAAGAGACAATCGGTGAACGTTAACTAATGGGCATGAGGGTAAAGGGGGTTTTGAAGATATACAATGTTTGGGGTTTGGGTCAATATTAAACCAAATCCTGGCACCAGACGGATGGGCAGATGGTTGTTAATGGCAGACTGAGGCACCAAGTCTGCTTATCTTAGCTAGCCTAGGGGATAAGACAGATAAGGGAAACAACCCCAGGATTAACAAGGCATCTTTTCTTTTGCTAATCAGCTCTGCTCTGGGCAGCTTCACCTGCAGTGAGGTGGTCTGTCTATAGCCCTATATATACCTGTTCACCTAATTTGGTCCTTCCCTCCTGTGAAAGCAGCTTTCTGCTATAGTACTAAATTGGGGAGCACTTTTGCCCTGAATACCTAATCTTGCTTACCTCATATACCTTTGTATTTGGGGCCTTTGCTCCCCTCTCTTTTCTGGGGCCTTTGTCCCTCCCCTCTCCATTCTGGGGGCCCTGGCTCCTCCCCACTTTATTCTGGGGGCCTTTGCCCCTCCCTATTTTATTCTGGGAGTCTTATCTTGTTTACTCAAGCTTGGGTGAGAGCATCCTATGGCTTTGTAATTCTTTATGCCTTGTTAACCCATTGTTGTAAGCCCAGGGAATTTCTAAGCTTATTCCTCACACACTGGTATTTTATTCACAGTAGCCAAGAAATGGAAGCCACGTAAGTATTCATCAACAGATAAATGGATAAGATTCATGGATAAAATATGGTATATACAAAAAATGGAATACTATTTAGCCTTGAATAGAAGGAAATCCTGTTATATGCTACAGCATAAATGAACTCTAAAGACATTATGCTAAGCAAAATAAAGCAGACAAGACAAATACTGCATGATTTTATTTATATGAAGTGTCTAAAGTCAAAACTCTTAGAAATAGAAAGTAGAATGGTGGCTACCTGGAGCCAAAGGAAGGGGATATGGGGAGTTGTTCAATATGTATAGAATTTCAGCTCTGCGAGATAAAAAAGTTCTAGAGATTTGTTGCTGAAACAGTAGTAAAAAATGGTTAAGATGGTAAATTTTATGATACTGTTTTACCACAATAAAAAAGAATATTGGCATAGTGTTAATTTTTCCAGGAATAAGTGGTTTCTTTTCATTTTGTTTTGTTGTGGCCATTGTTTATTTATTTTCTTTCTTTCCTGGGAGAATTAGTCCTCCTGACTGAAAACGGTTTAAAGTTACTTCATCCTTTTGAACTAAAGGACCTCATACAATATCTCACAAGTTAATTATTATAAATTTGTTGATTTGAATGTATCAAAGTAGGAGAAAGCTTAGAGTGTCCTATGGTTATTTTGGTTTAATTGTCAATAATTTGAAGCAGAGTCTTTTAAAATTTTTTCTGCTCCTATTTCTACCTATTATTCCTCCACTAAAAATAATACAGGCAAACATAAGAACTAAACCATGAAACTAGTATATGATAATTTACAGGCAGTGGATATCTGTGCAGGGCTTTGGGTCAATAAAAATGAGATTCAGAACCACATATGCAGACACCTACCGATGGGCCAGTCCGTGGAAGGAAAAGTAATAGATTTTGCCTATGTTTGCAAAAAATTGCTCATGTAAAGAACATGTCCCTTCCAAGCTTAATATCAGATGTTCTTTAAAACTGCAAAGCCGACACATTTTGACTTCAATTTAGTGGTTCTACAATATACTTATCAAAATTAATATTGTCTTTACAACTTGTAGTGTTAATATAAAAAAAAATTAGAAAATTTCCCATGAAATGGGCCGTCCTCTGGTCTATTTGAAGGGCATTCCCTTGCAACAGACATTCTTAATGTTTATGAATCATTTGTGACATAAATTGCATGTATCTCCCAACTTCGTGAACTGAATTTGGTAACAGTTGTAAAATAAATAACTGAAATGAAGATTTGCAAGCTAAGAGATCATCTTCAGAGTCCAAAGCTTGTTACTGTAGATGCTATTAAAATATAACTCTCTCTGTAAGAACAACAACTGCAAGAATAAATTTGAGTCAACACTTTAACATATGCCAGCTAATTAAATTATATTTTGGATTTTGCTTTAAGCACGTCTCACTTTTGTCATTCTAATGTACAATGCATTTTAATGGATGCATTAAAAATACTATCCTAGATCAAATTCATTTCCCACTTACTCTCTGGTTTTTCCTCTGGTAGAAATATCAAGATCACTATTTGGCAAAAAAAAGTTGTTTGTTTTTTTTGTATCAAAATTTAGGACCATAACTTTGAAACTCACTTTTTTTGTTGTTCAAAATAATATGTCTATAAAACATTTATCTTAACAGTTTTAGAACCTGTCTATTCTTTAAACTTATTCCTCCATACAGCACAAAAAGTTAAAATATTAAGTGATTTTATAAATAAAGTAGCACTTCTCTTTGATCGACCTTCCACTGCAATTGTTAAGCATGAGTGCTGCTTTCTTAGTTTCTGCTTCTATTTTTCTGTGTGGTTTTTAGTTTTTAATTTTATCCTTCTCTGTCTTCAAATTTGCTGGATGAAATATCTTAGCACAAACTATAAACAGAATTCTAACAGTTTTGACGCTTTTAATCTAGAAAAGCTAGAAAAATTATAACCAATTACTTTTACCATTTTTAATCAATTTATTATTTTTCTCTGCCATTACTTTGACAATAAGAGCATCTAAACCGCACCCAGTGTCAGCCATTCAACCCACCGGAAGGACATGGCTATATCCCGAAGATGTAATTTTCACATTATTACCTCCTGGCATCTTGAACTCTAGTGAATGATATTTAAGACTCAAAAATTGCTTTCAGAAAAGAACCCAAGTATGGTACATTGGAGGTGGCGATCCCCTCATAGTTCCTGTGTGGTCTGCTCTGCCTCAAGTTAGAGACAGTGAGAGGAAACACATAGATAACTTTACAGTTGCCCTTAGGTTTTTCACTGTTTTAAACACATGGTGACAATTACCTTTATGATAATGATTTAATCCGATGTGGGCAATAATGGTGTGCAAATGGCAAAAATACCAGGGGTCTACTATTGATATATAGTCATTATAGACTCAGGTTCGACAAATATGCAGGAAAGAAATGTAAGTTTTTGCATGATTTTTAATATATTTTGATTAGGGGTTTGGGCCAAAATTATTTTTACCTTTCCCCCAACCTGAGACCCACACACTCAGATGTTTTTGGTTCCCTATGGACTAGAGATGTGGGATGAAATCAAGTTGTAGTACATTCTAGCTCGACTATATGACTGAGTATGTTTATCTTTGGATGAACCATGAAATAGTTTTTAAATTCCAGATCAATGTACAAAACTGATCCATGTTTTAGCTCCCCCCACTTCCCACTTTTTTTCGTGGAAAGTGGATTCATCCTGAAGTCAATCAGACTTTAAACTGAATCCCAGGTGCAATGTTTACTACCTATATAATCTTGAGCAATGTGCTTTAATCTTACTGAGTCTCATTTTCTCTAGTAATAAACAAAGTTGGAAGAAGCATAACTTAGAGGATAGTGTAATTATTTTATGATGTAAAGTATGTGAGAGTATCTAGTGTAATATCTGTATGCAGTAAATACTTAATGGTCATTTCCTTTTCTCTTTTGCTTTCTTGCATCTAAATCATGTGTGAGAGGTGGCAGTGGTGATTAAGAGAGAAGCCCATGCGTTAGTCATCATTTCCATTTTGTTGGTTAACAGAGATTTAAAGAGAAGGCAAAATGCAGAGAAAAAAGGACTAGAAGAGTCATAGATTGGTGATCTTATTCTGCCTCTACTATTAAAAATTTGGCTATTGTATATCTTGAATATCCCTATTTGTATAATGACAGTGCATGAATTAATATTCATAAAGTTATTACAAATATCTTTTGTCTTTCACAGTTATTTGCAAATAAAGAATATTTAACTTGACCTGAGTTTTTCACTTTTTAAGACAGAATCACCAGTTATTAATTGGCTTAATAATGGCACCTTTGTTGGAATTCAAAAGATATTTGGAAAATAATAAGTTAGTGGATACATTTTTTGTTTTATAATTATTTGTTCATTCTACTTGTTTATTGCATGGAAGAGTTGATGTCTGGTAAGACTGTTTACTGACATCATCTCCTAAGGAACTCCCCTTTGTCACCTACTATCCCACTTCATTGTGTCTTGCTAATGTTCCTACACTTGGGGTTCCCTTACTCACCTTGGCCACCATACCTTTCCAACTTTTGGTTCTGAAGGAAGAAGGATAAAAATTGCTATCATGCAGTTCCCTGTTTCCTGCCATTAATGTTGATTAAAAGTCCCTAGGGCTAATGATTAATAGAGGTAGAGTGGCAAATGTTAAAGACGCATAGGGGTAAAAACACATTTCTTTTTTTTTTTTTTTTAATTTTTTTTAACGTTTATTTATTTTTGAGACAGAGAGAGACAGAGCATGAACGGGGGAGGGGCAGAGAGAGAGGGAGACACAGAATCGGAAGCAGGCTCCAGGCTCTGAGCCATCAGCCCAGAGCCCGATGCGGGGCTCGAACTCACGGACCGCGAGATCATGACCTGAGCTGAAGTCGGCCGCTTAACCGACTGAGCCACCCAGGCGCCCCAAAAACACATTTCAATTGGAGCACTAAATGATAAAGGTGTAGCCTGGTAGATTTAATATTGAACATCAGTGAATTTTCCCTTTTGCCTTTTCTGACCTGCTCTAATGGGAGCCATTCTTTCATTTTATCACTTATTTCCTGGTATCGGGGAGATGTCTTCATGTTCTGTGTTGCTCAGTATTTTGGAGGCAGGAAATTCTGGATAAATAACAAAGTTAATGCGGACTTTGGGTGAGTAGATTTGCTGAGACATGAAAGAGAAGAACCTGTTCCCTGAATGCTTCATTTAAGAATGTCATGCACTTCTGTAACTGAGTAGCTACACCCTTGCCCTCTCAAGTCTCTCAGATTGATAGCCTTTCCTGACGCGAACTTGTTATGACTGAAAGTAAATAGTTGACATAATATGCAGATATTAACACTTACTCAGAATTATTAACTGCTCCTATGAAGGCTAAAATTATATACTCAGTAAATACAGAAACATTAAATTATAATAGCTTTGTAACTAATATTTTCCTTCAGTTCCCTGTGTGAAATAATAATATGTAAAGTAAGTACAATTTATTTGCTCCCAGAGAAGCATTGTAAGGACCTTTTGAAGCCAGGAGTCCCATCTGCACTTCATAGATATGCAGTAATTTATTCCAGCGTTGTGTTCATGAAAATAAATGCAAATATCTTTTTCACCATGCATTTTTAACCTTGAAACAAAAGAAATAGAATACCGGTTCATCATGAGCCATAGGATTTGCTAGTTTGAGCAATGTATATTCTGTCACCTAATGAGATTGCCTTTCAAATACTGTGATGACACTTTGAAAAATAGAAATAAAGAGAAAAAGGTTGGGCCTAGAGAGCTGAGCAGAGCCTGAGGGATTCCTGCAGGACTAATGGGAGAGTGTAATTTGGCCCATCTTCCTTTCCAAGCAGCTTGATCGCTGAAGCCAAGGCTAATTAGGATCAATGATATCATCTTCAGAACAGTCCAAAGTGCTCCAAATAAAACAAACAATAGTCAGAGAGAAGATTCCAAAGGGATAAATTCTATGTTAGTCCGGATGAGGTCTCAAAGATACCAAATCTTTGCCAGGGCATTTGGCTTTGTTTTTGAATTCTGTGCATGATAACCTGGCTCTTTCCATCTGCCAGGACCCTCCACAGTGCACCTTCGCACTGTAGGGGTTGAACATTCACTTAAAGGAGCCTAATATGTAGCGAAATAAAAATTATTCTAAAACCCAAGAGTTACATATCGTTTGCCTTGAGTTAAGTTACTCAAGTAACTCAAAGCTACTGTTAGTAGTTCAAAGACTAAGACGTGCCATAGGATGTTATAAACCCTGTGGTGACCTGGGCAGTGTAATTCTATTACTTGCAAGATAAAGAAATAAAAGAGTTTACTCAGCCAGTTTTGTGGAGCCCCCAACCAATCCAATTATCCAGCCAGTATTAAAAGTCACAGGAAATAAAGGTGTCCGATTCTGCAGTAGGTAGTCTGAAATCCCACCAACAGCATTTAGAAGGACAAAATTAATTGAAGAGAGAAAAATCGACGAAGAAAAAGAAACAACGAGAAAGCGGCTTTCTTATCTTGCATCAAAAAAAAAAAAAAAACCCTAAATGTTCTCCAGGGTTTTTCCTGGAGGGAAAGGGACTTCCCCCCACCCTCCCAGCAACACCTGTCAAAACCAAGATGGCATTTACCCAGTTGGGAAGAATGGTTAGTCCAAATTATTCCTATCCTGTCTGCTGCCACCTAGTGGTCTGTAAATACATAAATCATTTCTTTAGTTCAAACCTTTCTTTCTTCTGCTGAACTACCTACATGATCCCTCATTAAATGCTTACATTTTGAGACACCAGTGCAAATAAACAGTTTTGATGCGGTAAGAATAATTGGGGTAAGAAAAAGGGACAGGTGTTTCCCATGGAAAAAGGGGCGGGGTGGTTGCAAAAAATAAAGACTGTTGGTGTTGTAAGTAACAGCTTGCCTATTCTGCACTTCTGAGCAGTGGGGCTTCTGACCAGACCATTGTTCTCTCTAGATAAGCGCTTCTCAGTGTGAATGTGAGGCTTGAAGTGGTCTGCTGAAAAGATAAATATAAGTAAGCTTTAAGATAAGAGTTTAGAAAAAAAATTTTTTTCACTTGAAGTTTTATTTTAATTCCAGTTATTTGAGATACAGTGTTATATTAGTTTCAGGTGTACAATGTAGTAATTTAACAATTTCATACATCACCCTGTGTCCATCACGACAAGTGCACTCCTTAACCCTCATCACCAATTTAACCCAGACCCCCCGTGCCTCTCTCCTCTGGTAACCCTCAAATTGTAACAGCATAAATGGAGCTAGAGCATATTATGCTAAGTGAAGTAAGTCAGACAGAAAAAGGCAAATAACATATGATTTCACTTATATGTGGAATTTAAGAAACAAAACCAGCAAAGGGAAAAATAAGAGGAAGTCAAAGCAAGAAAGAGATTCTTAATTATAGAAACTTTTATAGCAATTTGATATTACTAAGACATTTAACATATGATCCGAAGACTTGTTCCTTTTTTTTTTAATATATGAAATTTATTGTCAAATTAGTTTCCATACAACACCCGGTGCTCATCCCAAAAGATGCCCTCCTCCATGCCCATCACCCACCCACCCCTCCCTCCCACCCCCCATCAACCCTCAGTTTGTTCTCAGTTTTTAAGAGGCTCTTATGCTTGGGCTCTCTCCCACTCTAACCTCTTTTTTTTTTTCTTCCCCTCCCCCATGGGTTTCTGTTAAGTTTCTCAGGATCGACATAAGAGGGAAAACATATGGTATCTGTCTTTCTCTGTATGGCTTATTTCACTTAGCATCACACTCTCCAGTTCCATCCACGTTGCTACAAAGGGCCATATTTCATTCTTTCTCATTGCCACATAGTACTGCATTGTGTATATAAACCACAATTTCTTTATCCATTCATCAGCTGATGGACATTTAGGCTTTTTCCACAATTTGGCTATTGTTGAGAGTGCTGCTATAAACATTGGGGTACAAGTGCCCCTATGCATCAGTACTCCTGTATCCCTTGGGTAAACTCCTAGCTACTGCTGGGTCATAGGGTAGGTCTATTTTTAATTTTTTGAGGAACCTCCACACTGTTTTCCAGAGTGGCTGCACCAGTTTGCATTCCCACCAACAGTGCAAGAGGGTTCCCGTTTCTCCACATCCTCTCCAGCATCTATAGTCTCCTGATTTGTTCATTTTGGCCACTCTCACTGGCATGAGGTGATATCTGAGTGTGGTTTGGATTTGTATTTCCCTGATGAGGAGCGATGTTGAGCATCTTTTCATGTGCCTGTTGGCCATCCGGATGTCTTCTTTAGAGAAGTGTCTATTCATGTCTTCTGCCCATTTCTTCACTGGATTATTTGTTTTTTTTTGGGTGTGAAGTTTGGAGAGCTCTTTATAGATTTTGGATACTAGCCCTTTGTCTGATATGTCATTTGCAAATATCTTTTCCCATTCCGTTGGTTGCCTTTTAGTTTTGTTGATTGTTTCCTTTGCTGTGCAGAAGCTTTTTATCTTCATGAGGTCCCAATAGTTCATTTTTGCTTTTAATTCCCTTGCCTTTGGGGATGTGTCAAGTAAGAAATTGCTGCGGCTGAGGTCAGAGAGGTCTTTTCCTGCTTTCTCGAGGACTTGTTCCTTGAACAAATATAGATGAGCTCAGGTCTGGAGATCTTTCCGTGTAAGATGCTTGTAGCCCAGACCCTGTAGTGGGTGCACACAGTAGGAGGTCATGTGTGGTATTTTCAGATGAGTATTTCAACTGTGGCTAACAAGTACATGAAAACCAGAATCCTTTTATTTTCATCAAAAAATAATTTAAATTTAACCCAAACTTCACAGAATAAATTATTAGAAAAGGCTGCTGATGTAGAAGTAAAAGTGGAATTTTAAAATACAGAATCCTTTGTTTATGTTGTATGAAAGTCAAATATGACTATATTGAGCTCACTGAAATTGCTATAAAAATATTTTCCTAGGGCACCTGGGGGGCTCAGTTGGCTGAACATCTGACTCTTGATTTCAGCTTGGGTCGTGATCCCAGGGTTGTGGAACCGAGCTCCGTATCAGGCTCTGCATTGACTGTGGTGCCTGCTTAAGATTCTTTCTCTCTCCCTCTGCCCCTTCCCCACTTGCTCGTGCATGCATGCATGCACTCTCTCTCTCTGTCTCTCTCAAAAATAAAAATGTTAAAAAATATTTTCTTGTCTTTAATCAATAAATGTATGTATGTGAGACTGAATTCTCTAGAATAGATGCTTTTAAAATAAAACCAAAAAAAGGGGGGTTTACAAACATTACAGAAAGAGCTTTGTTGTCAATCTAACTTAGAATATTTAGGTAAAAAGCAAGAAGCAAGTTCATTTGTCACATCAAATATTGACATACATAGTGCTCATTCAAATGACATATATAGGTGTTTAATATGGGAAAATTAGTAAATTTATTCGTATGTTTGGCTAATTCTGATTGTAGGGTGACCAAACGTTATGTGTAACATCTATTCTCTCTGTTAATTGCCCAAATGGCTACTTTAAATAAACCAGGCCTATGGTATTTAAATTATTTTCTTTTTCTCTGTGTTATGTTTGTTCTACTTTTTTTGAGATTGGTCTACTGACACTTCTATTAAAAACATGGAGGGCTTATAATTTGCATGTTTTTAAATTTTGATTTGTTAGTACTTTATATTTATTTCATTTTATAAAACCATTGGTTCAAAATGGAAATGAGAAACAAAACAAGCATAAAGTGTTCTTCTAAAAAATACAATTCTAGTTGAGTGTGCCACACAGAGCTGATTTGTGGCAGTTGGCTGGATAACCGAGACAGCCATCAGGTAACATCACTAATGTTTAATACTATTACTCATTTATGTCACCTCAATCATTATACATCCCAGCACACCAGAACATTCCCAGCATCCAACTCATGTTCTGCTATATTGGTTTAACCAGTGCATAACTTGAGGGGATTAATTCTCTTGTTTCACTGACATTTTGCTATGTTGAAAAATATTTGAAATTTATGAGCAATTGGTCTAGTGGGATTTGGAAAGCTTTTATGTAATATAGAGATTAGGTGCTTGTTGTAATGAGATTTTTCCTGTAGGAAATCAAATTATTCAGGGACAGTTTAACCCTTTTGATTATGTAGTGCTTCGCTCAGTGCATAAGAACCAACAGATTTGGCTGTGCAAAGGCAAATGGCTGCATGGGTCCAGTGAATTTATTGTCACCTCGAACATCTGTCCTCCACCAGCCCAATGTCGCAACCAATGTCATTGTTTCTCTAAGCCTGGCATTGCCTCGAGATGAATGTATTTTCTGCATATGTTATTTGAAGAGGGTAAATTCTCAAAGGCCAGCGGATCACAGTTACTGCGGTACTATTCAGTAAAGAAGACAGTCTGGAGGCACTACCATAGAGAAAGATATATTTTTTTAATGTTTTATTTATTTTTGAGAGCAGGCGGGGGCGGGGGGGGGAAGTGGGGCAAAGAGAGAGGGGGGAAGAGGATCCCAAGCTGGCTCTGTGCTGACAGCAGAGAGCCTGATGTGGGGCTTGAACTCACAAACCATGAGATCATGACCTGAGCCGAAGTCGGAAGGTCAACCGACTAAGCCACCCAGGCATCCCGAGAAAGGTATTTTTAAGGGGGATGTTACAACAAAGCTCGGAGCATAGGTGGTTGTTTGAGGAGGATGAACTCACATCTTTTGTAAACTATCAAGACAGCCATAGATTGCTGCACATAGCAGAGTGAGTAAAAACATGGGCTTGACATGTTTATGTATATTCTCTTCCTCCAAGTCCTTTGACCTAATCTTGCTAAGCTTACATCGTCTCAAGTGGAAAACAGGGAAATTCCATTCCTCCAAAGGCTGTGAGGACAAAATTATAGAATTCATATGAATCATGTTATATATGATCCATTAGTGTATTGTAGCCAGGACTCTTACACTTTTTACCACTGCTTTGTTCATGTTCATTCATGAATCTCCTGTGCATGATTTAGGAGTGCTTTCAGTTACAAGTAACAAGAAATTCAAATGAACATACCTTCAACAAATAGGAGCGTTACTCACATAACATTAAATCGGAAGCAGACACTTTCTCCATCAGTTCAGATGCTTAGCAACACAGTGAGGTGTTTAACCTCTTTTTATCTTTCTCTTCCTTCATCGCTAGCGTGTTGACGTTTGCCAGCATGCTTTTTGCCGATATGGTCACCAAATGGTATTTGCATCTCCAGGATTATGTGCAATTGTCAGAAAGGAAAAAGAGAAAAGGAAGAAAAGACCCTTATCCTGGAACGTCTTGTCTTTTTATGCAAGATGAAAAACGGTTGAGAGACAGTTCTCCATGAATATTTTAGGTCCGGCAACGCCTGGACCATCTAAACAAAGGCATGTTTGAACAACAAAGGCTTTGCAAGCTAGCACCTCACACACACCACCCTCCTTGCTCTTATGTGGACACATTCGTTTATATTCCAAAGTATTAACCTAGAGGCATTCCCCTACCCTTACCAGACAGGATCTGTTCACAGCACAGAGTGAAGATAAGGTCTCTGCATCTGCTAATTGGAGCATAGGCAGATTGACTATCCTACAGAAACTCAAGTCTCAAGGCTCTGGAGTTCTTCTCTTGTGGTGCACCTGCATGTATGGTCCTTCTGGCCGTGCCCTGGGCGAATGGTAATGGGGGAACTGGTACAAGGTATCTTTTCATTTTGTCATGATTATTACATGATATATTTCTCTACCCAGAAGTCGTATGCTTTTCTATGAGAAAATGTGTCTAAAATGAGACAGGGCTTGTTAGCTTAAAAGTAGGCAAAATCTCAAACTCTTCACACTTTATGACTTAACAGAAGTAAGTTTCCTCAATAAATTTTTTCTTACATTTTATTAGAATAGTAACACACCTAATTTTAGACAAATTGATGACAACAAAGAATGATATTATACAACTAATTTATTACAATTATCACTTATCTCTTGGTCTTGGGGTAGCACTCTCTTCCATACAAGGTAACTCAGCCCACTCTGGAAATATGTATTTTCAGTGTTTATGAGTGTGGGTAACCAATGTATGAGCACTGGGTGGTACACCCACCATATAAGATGAATCTGAAAGTCCATTAACAGTCTATGTGTTTGTGGTTACTGGACTCTAAATTCCTTCAGGTCAAGGAATTATGTCTAATTTATACTAGCACATACTTAAGAGCTTAGTATAGACTCTTTTACCCACAGATGCTTAATACAGCTTGATGTCATGAATGAATTTATGTTAGCCAATAGCATTCTACTTCTAAAAATAATAAATCATGTTCAATTAATTGAAATACCTAAACTATGAAACAGAAAGGAACGGGAAATATATATCTAAGTCACTGAGTGACTTCTATCTTTTGCCTGATTGATTCTGGAAGTTTCCTATACACTGGCAAACACTTCTAATAAGTTACAATGATGCCATTTCATATAACTATTATCTTTCTTTAGTTTCAAGGTTGGTTTGGATGTTCCATTTCTACATGCTACACAGACACTTTAATATTGTAACTGTCAAATTCCTATATGATTTATAAACTGGGAGCTAAAACGTCAAGGATGTTGTCAAGGAAAATGTTCTATATTCTTTAAAAATGTATTTATAGTCAGAACAGAATAAATACGGGGGCATGTATTTATTCTTAGTGACTTTCTTGTCAAAATTTATTGGGCTTACTTGTCAGGTGAGCACTAATCTTACTGTCTGTGCTATAAAATCAAACCGGAACACCAGGCTGTGTTCTTCTATTACTGTGTCGCTATTGATAGTATACATTTCTGAAATTGAAAATTATTGGGCAATGTTAGCAACAAAGTAAATGATGCAGTGTGAGACAACTCAACTCTAATACCTCTGCATGAGTGAATTGCTGCTTAGACTCTGATATAAATTACTTCCAAGTGAACCCCAACAAAAGAAATACAATAGAGCAAGCGGCAAAATTATCGTTAATTACCTTTCCCATCAATAATAACAAATATTCAGATAGATTTATAGCTAGAAAAGATTTTGAATATTATTTACTTAATCTAATGTGTTAGTCACAGATAAATTAAATGGCTCATTGAGGCCACACAACAGGGTACCACTACTGATGGAGCCACGGTACCAACATGGCATCTACAGGATATCCACTATCCTAGGGTGGTTGTTCCCAACTGCGTGAATTCCTGAGAATTAAGCAATTAAGCAATAATTAAGCAATTATTGTTTGTTGCTTTTATGCACTTGATTATTGACGAAGTGGGCAATTTGGCACATGTATATGGTGTAAAATATAAAAGCTACTGTAATTTTGTCAGTCATTCATAAAAAGTTAGTGTTGGCTAACCTAGCAAACTACTTGCCTTCAGTTTGTGCTTCATTCAACCTCTCTATTCTGTGGTTCTCAAAATGAGAAGACATTTTTCTTCTCCTGTTGGATCTCACCCTTTTTAGACAGGCCTGCCTTCCCACAGAGAAGGAAACTTCAAAACCACAGACACAATGCCTTTTACATTTAAATGGATCCATACAGGGGCCTGGGTGGCTTAGTCCGTTAAGCCTCCAACTTCTGCTCAGGTCATGGTCTCAAGGTTCTGTTCGTGAGTTCGAGCCCCTGTGGTTTTGAGGCTTCCTTCTCTGTGGGGCTCTGTGCTCACAGCTTGGAGCCTGGGGCCTGCTTTGGATTGTCTCCCTCCTCTCTGCCCCTCCCCAGCTCATGCTCTGTCTCTGTCTCTCTCTCAAAAATAAATAAAATAAAAAATAAAAAAATAACATTAAAAAAATAAAATAAATGGATTCATGCACAATACAGCTGTAAAAATGTTTTAATAATTTCTATATTCACTAGTGGAAGAAAAGAGAGTGACATTTATTGGATATCTTTTATGAAATGTGCCTTTTAAGAAACACTTTTTAGATACTATTTATTAAATTCTTACAATGACCCTATGGGACTGATATCATTAATGACCATTTGTCAAGTGAAGACAGTTAAGGTTTGGAAAAGTTAAGTAATAGGCATATGTTTCTAAATAGATATGATAGTGTCTATTGAGTAGAAATTCAAATTCAGACCTGCCATCATCAATGTCCTTTCCACGAAAGAATGACCACTGTTAAACACTAAAATATTTCCAACCGGAGAAGAGCTCTATTTGGTACATTGTCATCAAGGGTATTGATGTGTAGAGTTAATAATCACAGGAATTCCAAAATTATACAAAATCTCCAAATTTATGGGAAAAACATAACAAGAGAAAGTTACCATTTTTCCTTAGAAAATGAGATGAAGAAGCCTGGAATAATGCCTGATACTGGAAAACACAGAAGGAAGAAGAAATTGTACCCACATATCTTCGAGTCACAGACAGTCGCTGACACACAGCTGGGCTATTTCACACTGGGTGTTAACTATCTACTGTGTAAGGTACAACATACAAACATTTGGTAGCAACGTCTTCATTAAATAGACAGACTTCACTGTCCACATGCTAGATGACACACACTTGAGTCCCTTTATCAAGTGCCACTCTGGTAATTCTGTGGCATGCGTTGCTGGGATGGCAGAGGGAGTCCTACAGGATTGTCTTCACCCTGATTGTGGGTGACAGCCTATAATAATGAAATGATGGCTGTTCTTCCACGTGAATTAAATTATGGCTTCTGTGTTGGGGATGTCATTTCAGGAGATGCTTTTCTGACATAAACTCTCCATCTAGCAGGAACCAGAAAAGAAGGTTTGAAGTCCCTCACACCTTTGATCACTGCTGACCTGGTATATATTAGAAGTAGTGAGCTGGAGCTGAAAGGCTTGGTTTTCCATCCCTAGTTACCCTCCCGGGGCCACCCACTATCCTATATACCCCTAATTACCAGCCTCCTTCACCCATCAGGGGCCAGACTCCAGAGGAGAGTTAAGTAGTTTGTTTTCCAACAACACCCTGAAAGCAGACTATATAACTCTATGAAACGTTTCACCCATGAAGGGCAGACACAGCTCCACTCATTGGAAAAAAAACAGAGCATTGGTATCTCAGCACATAAAAAACGCTTGTTGCATTTTGAAAGAAGAGTTATATTCACCCTCTGGGGTTAGAGAACCCAACCCATAACTGTGAGCAACATTTATATACAATTGAACCTGGCTGCTAATTGACTGGACAGTCAAAATTGCATGCAGCCAGGAAACCTGTCATCTTTAATCTTTCCGGAACTGCTTCAAAAGAGAATTAAGTGGAGAGCAATTTTTATCAGAATTAAGCCAATACTATAGGTTTAAAGTGGAAAACCTTAAAGTAACAAGAGAAATGGGCAGGTATTTGAATGAACTTTTAAAATGATTTCTCTGCACTAGGCACTGTTATTGTCTCTATTTTATTTAACTGTTACAACAAATCTATGAAATAGTTTTGTGTTGTTTTGACTTAAAAAATTATTTTATAAATGAGGAAGCTGTCTCAGAAGGTGAAATAACTTGTCTGAGCTCCCACAGTGAGAATGTGGCTGAGCTGGGTTTTACACTCAGATCTCTTTGAGACCAAATTCTGCGATTTCTCATTCATCCATTGTATCGAGACTACATATCCTATTTCATACATTATAGATCCTCCAGGATGCCAAAATAATAACAGAGAGAAATAGGACTTCCCATAACTCTTCACCCAGCTCCATTTCTTTCTCCAACGAAAGGGATCACCACTATCACAGGTAGCTCTTTTCAGACTTCGTGTGTGGTGGTGACATTGGGAGTCAGACTCTTGGGGAGGAATTAAAGGTGCACATTCCTGTACACACCAGACCTCTGACCCAGATTCTCTGGAAGTTGGGGTGTTGACTCTGCATGTTTAACACGATTCCGGGTGAAATCTGTGATCACACGTTTAAGAACCACCTTTCCATGGAACGTGAGATTGTGGCTGAGTAGGGGATGCGGACTCTCCTTGTCTCCAGAAAAAAATATCACTAATACTAGTATAAATACCGTCACTCAGTAACATTTGTGTATGGCAGTCAGCCTCACAGAGGGCTAGGTGAACATCTATTATTTGGTGTTATTTGAAAGATCACAAAACATCTTCGGTGGTGTTTAAATATATTTAACAATGTCAAAATATCTTTCTCTATGGTTAGCAAAGTAGTAAAAGCACCATGTTGTAGAGTTATCACCATCATCATCATCACCATCATCATCGTCATTGTCGTCCTTAGTCTTGAAGGTTTTATTCAAAATCTGACTGCTCTTACGTAAGATTTTGCTTGTGGAGTATTTGAATTACAGAGCTCTGTAATTCTGTATTAAAAAAAATATATATGTATATATGCATATATATATGTGTGTGTGTATATATATATATATACATGTATATGTATATGTGTGTGTGTGTGTGTGTATATATATATATATATATATTATATATATATGCATATATATGTATAAAAACTGTCCACTCCTGCAATGTGGTGAATGATCAATCTATTTGGGGACCCACAGAAAACGGACCACAAGACAAGTGAGCCCGGGACGTGGTTGGAAAGTAGAAGCAGGGAGAGGACAAAGGAACGCTTCACAGAGGCAGAGAGCAAAAACAAGCAGTGCACACACATCAAAGCCAGGTTTTATGTTTTTCATGGTTTTGCCCCAGCCCAGACCCTACTGTCTACAAGAGTCAGTGACATCTACTGTCTGACCTAGGTGATCAATCCTCCACCGGCTTCTAAGAAAACACTTGCACACAAGGTAGGATATTTTTCTTCCAAAAAATGTTATCAGAGACCCATGGCTTCCTCTATACAAAGGGAAAGGAATTTAAACGCAGAACATAAAAATGGGCTCTTATTTTACCATTAGCTATTTGCATGACCCTAAGTGATTTCTAAAAAGAATCATTCCTTTTAATTTCTTGCTGCTGATGACAATGGTGCATATTCTATGCAACATATAAATGATGGATAAATACCAATATATTTACTTGTACAATGTATACATTTTGTAGAGTGTATTACACACATTTATATAATTTATGTAAGTGTGTAAAAATATCCTTCTGAACTTATGCAACTAGAACTATTTGTATAATCGTTGTTCAAATATGTTAACTAAATAACTTAGGCATTTCTATTGTTTCTTGTTAAGATTCACACCAACTAAGATTACATATTGTTTACTTGCCACAATATTGTATTTTATTGTATTTTGAGAAAGAGAGAGAGAAAGAAAGCATGCAAGCGGGGGAGGGGGCAGAGGGACAGAAAGACAGAATCTTACATAGGCTCCATGCTCCACATGGAGCCTGAGGTGGGACTTGATCTCACAACCGTGAGATCATGACCTGAGCCGGAATCACGAGTTGGACGCTCCACCGACTGAACCATCCAGGCACCCCCACAATATTATTGATTGTAACTGAGACGTAGGAAAAATTAAAAAATATTCAAATAAATGATTCTCTATATAGTTTTCGAATAATCCAGTAGATTTTATTATTTGTTTGGTTTTCTTTTCAGATGACCGCGGATTACTAGGCCAATTTAAAATTATGCAAGGATCAAGCCTGTTGTCTTACTGCAGGGCTTTTGCAATGTTTATTAGATTTGACAGATTATTTTCAAAGCTAACTTAGTTTGCGCTGGACGGGTACCACATCTCTGCTAAATAAAGGCTGCAATGTGTTTCTACATGAAACATGTTTGACAAAGGAAGAGAGAAAGTCTTAGGTTAGGTGACATGGGAAAAGGAATTTGGGTAAGTGGGAATGCGCCCTGGGTAATAGTACAGACAAGGCAGAGAGAAAGGACAGGTATTAGATCCTTACAAACCCATTTTGTAAGTGCACTTTTGCACGGGTGAGAGAATACGCATGTCTCCTATTTCTGCTCTGACAGAAAAGCTCGTGTAGTCAACAAAACCAGCATTTTGTATCAGTCACAACAACGGCATTCGTATGGCTGCCCTGAGTTGTGCTGTGGTAATACACAATCCCCAAATCTCAGTGGCATGAAAGAATCCTGCTTTATTTCTCGCCAGCTCTATTGTGTGCATTGTGGGTCAGCAGGTGGCTCTGCTCTGCCCCACCCACGCCATCACTCTGGGACCACGGGGGAGGACTCTCTCTGTACCTTTGCTACGTTCTGCAACATAGGGAAAGAGGCCTGAAGGTAACAAACAGTGGTAACAGAATCCTTGGCTTAAAGTTACAGACTTTTTTTTTTTCTAAAAACTTCCTGATCGAAATTAGTCACATGGCTCCACCCCACCAGACTGGAACCAAGAATTGAAATGCTCCCGTGTGCCTGGTAGGAATGCCTCAGGATTGCCGCACAGAGAGTCGTGACACAGAGGCTTTATTTTCCAGGAAGCAACTTTATTCGTGGTGGCACATACTGGAAGAACTGAACCCCGAGTGCCATGTAGTGTAGTTTTTTATACATTTTCCATTTCTTTGTCTCCCATATGTGATATCACACAAACGTGCTGTCTGATTAAGTGGTCTCATGTTACAAGGTCGGGAGGGATGTCACCTAGGGGTATAGCCAGGTTGCCTTGAGATTTTGTTGTTGTTTTATTTTGTTTTCCATTCATTAGAGAGGGGACCCTACCACAGGGAGAGATGAAAAGTTTGCAGAACTAGTGACTACCATAGCATTTATCTCATTGTTACTGTCTTCTTAAGAAACTAGGGCCATTGACTTACCATGAAACCATTAAATGAAGGGAAATATTCATCGACCAAATTTTTTGCAAAATCCTACTCCTTACTTGTACCTTTAAAATCCCACTCTCATGCTGAAAACTTTTGGGAAAACAGAAAAGAAAGTAAACTTATTGTGCTGAGTGGGAAGGTAACAAATATATAAAGGAAAATGAATGAACTTGAGAAGCTTTGAAGTGGAATTTTGGAGAGGTGAGTCATAGTACTTTGTGTATTCCTTATTCAGCGAATTTTTAGTTGAATGAGTGTGGGGACTATGTTGCCTTTGACGATAGATCTGTGCCTGTTATATGTCACAGGACCTGTTACATAAAAGTCTCTCAATTAACATCTGTTGAATGCTTAATCAGGGAAGAATATTTGAGTGATTAGGTGGGAGATAGAAATGCAGACAACTCATGCAATACAGAAGCTATGCTTTGAATAAGGACATCGTGAAATACAGAAGATGACCTCCTCCAAAACTGTGTTAAGTACAATAGCCACTAGCTGTATAAGGCTACTTAAATATCAATTAAGTAAAATTAAATAAAATTTAAAATTCTACTCGTTAGTTACACTAGACGATTTCAAGTACTCAATTGTTATACATGGCTAATGGTTACCATATTGGACAGCGTAGATATAAGACATTTTCATCATCGCTGTAATTTCTATTGGACAGTGCTACTCTAGATTACATTTTGGGAGAAGTCAGCCCTCTTGTAAGACAGTCTATCACAACTAATTCTTGTTTAATGTATCATGTCTTTTGAAAAAAAAATATTGCTAGAATATGCTATCTCAAGCGAAGTGAAAGCATTTTAGCCAACTATGAAGGACAGAAGCAAGTAAAAATATCCCCTTTTTGAAATGGCAAAACAAAGACACCAGCCAAATCATGCTGCCTCCATTTGTATTAAGGATAGATTCTTAGGGGAGCCTGGGTGGTTCAGTCGCTAAGCGTCGGACTTCGGCTCAGGTCATGATCTCACGGTTCATGAGTTTGAGCCCCGACTTTGCACCGTAAGCCCAGTGTCTGCTTCGAATCCTCTGTCTCCCTCTCTCTCTTTGCTCCTCTCCTACTCATACACACACACACTCTCTCTCTTTCTCAAAAATAAATAAACATTTCTAAAAAAAGAATGAACTCTTAGGATGAGCATATTATGTGTAAGCATCTTATCTTAATTCCTTTTATGGTACATGAAATTGCACCTACTTATACATTGAAGATTGTGACAAAGAGAACAGTTATCCTTTACATTGTGCCAAAATGTTGTTAATTTCAGAGGAAACATCAATTCTGTTGATACATACTGCTAGCAACAAACAAAAAGCAAACCCACATTTGGTAATAATAGTAGTTTGATAATTTTTTTTTCTTGCTTTTACTAGTTTCTTGTTCTTTGAGAAGAGCAGTTAAACAAAAAAGGAAGAATGGCTTACGTATGTGTCCCGTCTGTCTTGTCAGTAATCTGGCCCGGGATACACTGAGAGCAGTAATCACCCACTCCTCAGGAATTTGGATACTGAAGCAAAGTTACTACAAGGCTGTATCTAGATTACGTACAAGATTACATTTTGGCAGAGTAGAGAAGATGGAAGGCTGCAATCTGATGGCCTTTATGTAAAGTTTGTGTGGGAAAGAAATAGATACGAGAGAATATGAGCCCAGTTGTGTTAATTCTAAAACACACATCATCCCATTTTTTATAGCCATTTCTGACTCATGTAAAGAGAAGTAAAAACTTTAACACTAGTTCGAAATTATTTTTCCCCAGACCATCTGCTTCCAGGCCAAATTCTCAACATGCCAGAATCACCTTCCACTTCATTAGTAAACAAATATATTCTTTCTTTTTTGCTTAATGAAAAAAAAAAAAGAAACCTGGTGAAAATATATCATTGGAGAAGATATTTTGAAATAAAAAGTCATAAACAGATCATAATGGCATATTCAATCCGAAAGGATGATCAGACTGATTAGAACATTTCTAGCTGTCCTGATTAAGATTCCATTTTACATATCACCTTTAGAGGTAGACATCTAACTCTTTTATGTTGACTCTTACCTAGGACTTTAGAAGCTAATAATTCAATTTCTAAGGATGTATCAGCATAGCAAATCACAATACACAAATCCATTCCGCCATTAGGTAAAACTTTTCTGTGGTTCCTCTGTGCAGTGTTGTGGGCAATCCAAAAATGACACAGCATGTAAATTGGTAGAGATGATAAACACATTCTTGGCCATTTGATGTCCAAGCATGAACTCCCAGTCCCTAAGCCACACCACCTGGTTTGGCAGTATGATCATGGTGCTGAAGGGTCAGAGAAACCTGGGTTTCATGCAGACCCTGCTGTTTCCTAGGCTGGGAGCCTGAACTAACTCATTCTACTTTACTAAGACATGGATTCCTCATCTGTAAAATGGTAATAATCATAGTACCTACTGTACAGGATTAGTGTTTTGGATAATTCATAGTTAGCATTGTAACCTACCTGAACATTGTTCTCCAGAAAATAGTTTCTCCTGCTTTCTTCCAATTATCATTATTTATCAAATATAAGTAATTGCTGTTGAGTTTCTGTCATTTGCTACCTTAAACCCCTAGCAGATATGGGTGGTAAGGCACTCACATGTGAAAAATTAACCTACACAACAAAAAAGGATATAAAAATAGAATGAAGTGCAGCAAGATATTACAGGCTTTCAGATGCTAGGGGCTAGAATGATGCAGGAAGCATCAAGGAGGATGAGAGACTTAAGCTTGGCTTGGAAAGTTTAGGTAAGGAGAGAAGAGTATGGTGACATTCTGCTATAAGATATCCAAGAGAGAAGAGACCCTGAGATTCTTCTATGTTCAAGAAGCCACCACTGATAAGGCCTTGATGACTTCTACTTTTCCCAGGAAAAAGGTCATTGGTTTCCTGTTTCAAGTCTCTGAGAAAAAACTAAGAGGAGAAAAACCACCAAGTCCAACGAGGGAACCTTAAAAAATATCACCTTTGTAGGCACAAATGGCTGCTCTATTTTCACGAGTTCACATTATTAGTAGTGCACCCAACTCATACTCAGAAGATGAGGGTTTGAGAATTCATGACGCATTCACTTCATCTCAGTTTTGTACTTGGTAATATGTCGCACTTCCTTTAATGTGTGAGTGAGCCACAAGGGCACCCAGTCGACAGAGTGACACTAAAGCACGTAGAAGTAACCTGTCCCAGACAGGGTGATGTCATGAAACTCAGTGGTGTGGGATGACCCCGTTAAAGGAAGTGGAACCTGACATTTCATCAGTCTTTATCGTTTATTAAGTATTTTCCAAGAAGAGTTCCATTTTTTAACATTTCTATCTGCACAATCCTATAATTAGAAATAGAGGTCTTTGAGTTTCTGCTTTTAATGTCACACACCTTCCCTTTTACAATAAGCACCTATAAACTACAAATCCATACATGCAAACGTGGTCATGAGTTCAGAGCCCTGAAAAGTTTGGCAGGGGTGGGGAAAAAGAGAGAAAAATGGTAACTGAGCATGATACCTCTTGAGGGATGGCTGGTGTGGATGGTCTGCCTCCCTTTACAACCTGCATTTGTGCCAATAGCCTATGTGGTCTCTATACAGGGAGGTTCCAGAGACGACAGTAGAGCAACTGTGAGATGCAGTGAAGATGATATTCCCTGAATGTTTAGTTTGGCAGAAGATAAACTGTACAGTTGTGGTCGTGATTCAAGTCTCCTTCTACATATACATTTAAATCTGGCTGTTGCCTTTTCTCAGTTAAAAAGAGTGAATTGTCAGCTTTAGGAAGGCCATATTGAGAGCAGGAATTTTTAGAGTGTTCCACAATAAACTCAACTTATGCTCAGCCATTTCAGGTTTTGAGTATACATGATTGCTGACCAAAGTTTCCCATGGGAAATAGGGAGGAAAAAACAAAACAGAAGAAGTGATCACACTGTTGGTGAACTTTATATCATGTCCCAAATTAGAGAAACTTCTTGAAGTACACAATGATTATGCATGTCATTTATCAAGCAGGTATATGCCAGGCTCTGTGTGTACTACCACAATCCTATGAGGTACATATTCTAAAATCCATTTTAGATAAACGGGAATTGAGGCATAAAGCTTAATGCAATTACCCAAGTTCACACAGTAAATAAACACAGAACTAGAGACAAATCCTTTTCTCCTTGGATTCAAGTGGGATTGAAGATATATTTTGAAAGTAGAACTAAGAGGATTGGTAAGCAAACTGGTTTTGGGATATGAAGGAACGAGAAAAGTGAAAAATGACTTAGAAGATTCTTTAGCTCGAGCAATTGAACACTGGAGTTACTGTCTCCTGAGATGGGACAAAACCGGGAAGGTGCACCTGAAAAGAAAATGAATAATTCATATTACATATTATGTTTCAGGTACTTGTTAAATATTAAATGGAGGTGTCACATAGGAATTTGGCTCGAGGGCTTCTGAATTTGAGGGAAAGCTCAAGGCTAAGGTTACCAATTTGGGTGCCATCAATTTAAAAACTTCACTTCTATCCAGAGGACTTCCCGCAGTAATAGAAAGAGTAAATGGTAATAGAGAAGGGCCAGAGGACTGAGAATATGATACTCCACCTTTTTAAGCTCGTGAAGTGTTATGGATGGAATCGCACCCACCCACCAAATTCACGATGTGGAAGAAGACTTAACCCCCAAAGTGACTGTATTTGCAGATGGGGCCTTTAAGGAAGTAATAAAGGTTAAATGAGGTCATAAAGTGGGACCCCAATCCAATAGGCCCAGTGTCCTGATAAGAGGAAAAGACACCAGGATGCTCACAAGAAGAAAAGGCCATATAAGGACACAGTGAGGAGACGGCGATCTATAAACCAGGGGAGGTCTCAGAAGAAAAACTGGTGACCCCTTGACCTTGCATTTCCCATATCTGTAACTGTGAGAAGTAAATTCTGTTGTGTAAGGCAGCCAGTCTGTGGTACTTTGTTATGGTGGCCGTAGCAAACTAATACATGAAGAGAGGTCCCAGTCCAGCAGGAGTGACACAGAAGCAGCCTTCAATGAGGCGGAGGGAAAACTGGCCATGGGGGTGTCCCTCCAAGTCAGAACTGGAGGAGGGAAAGATCAGCTGTGTCAAATCCTGCTGATCAAGAGTCTTAAAGTTGCTCTCAGCTTGGCTGAAGTTCAGACAGGATTTTTCCTGACTCTAAGCCTTTGAATTCCCTTTCCTTAAAGGATTTACTTTAGAAAACTTGTAATTGTAAGTTCTTTCTCTGTCTCTTTGAGATGTGTATCTTTTAAAAAAACTTCTAGCCACCATCACAAGCCAGGAATGTCTTCCTCAAGGACCTGGGAGCCATCCCTTTGGAGTATCATCATTAAGGATGATGATGCTCCTATCTCCCAGTTGCTTTGGGAAGATAGGAGCGTGACTTCCATTTGGTGCTGAAAAGCAAGTACAGATGGTCTAATCAGAAAGAGAAAACATTTGTGATCTCAGGAATAACTCAGCATGCTCAACACATCCCATTGATCAACCTCATGCCTAATTTTCCCCACTATTTTTCCACTAGCTCACCCCAGTGATTAAAACTACTCCCACCTTTTGTTTCGGTAGAGTTGAGGCTTTAGTTTTGGCCTCTCTCTTCTATTGCAATATTCTTTTTTTCTCCCCTTAATATTCTTGAATAAAGTCTTCCTTGCTTGTCCAATGTTTCCTGGTGTACTTTTGCTTAGACAGGACCAGTAAGTTGAGGATTGAGAACTGATCACTGTACTCTCAACATGGATGTCATTAGTGGACTATAGCTTTAGGTTTAAAGATTCAGTGAATAACATATTTTCAGAATACCAGTAGATGATTGATATGGAGAAATTAGTTCACTGGTTTCAATGACAATATCTCTTTACTTTGTGATTAATGAATTATGTTACAAATAGTCACTTCTTTTTGATTCTCTTCAAGATTTTAGGTATTTGAAAATACTCAGAAAAATGGCATAAGCTGTTTAAGTATGCAGTGGTTGTTCAAACACAAATGGTTACATTTTATTTTTTTAAGTTAAAGGTGGAAACCTACTTGAGATGAAATAAACTTTACAGATAATGAAATCTGATACACTGGCCCATGGAGGGAGCTATCTTCATGACATTTGATTAGCATCTTCTGAAGAATTTTTTTTAAAGCTTGTGAGGAAAATTCCATTTCTTTTTCTTGTTAATGCTTGTTTTCTTCACGTGGTTCTTTTATGCAAATATCCCTGGTTATGGTTTTGGCGAACAGTTCAGGCCAGGCTGACACATTAGTGTCAAAGAAATGGAGGATTTCAAAACTCGATGCTAAGCTTGTGGATTTGCAAACAACCCATCAAGCTGTATCTAAAATTACCTTTGCTGCTTGGAAAATGACTGTTAACTTGTACTGCGCTCAGAAGTGGCAATTGCTAATTATATGGAAATATTTTAACTTAATGAAGTAAGAAAATGTAGTTGACTTCCTTATTTTAATATCCTTTTTTCTTCTCTGCTAGTTTGATGTCCTAACCTACTTGACAATTTTCTCTCTTGTTTCTAGATTGAAACAGTCTAAGGGATATTTGTTAGAAAATTCACCAGAATGCGTATAAATTAAACATTTGCAAAGTACCTTTCCTTTTCAGATCCTAAATTCATCCTTTCTTTTCTTGTGTCAAAAGAGGTACACAATTATTGAAAAAAAGTCTGGAAAGCATAACAACAAAAAGGGAAACAACAATGAAAATGCCCTGAGCCACAGATAAACTGTCGAGAAGGTGCTATGGCATTCAAGCCAAGAGGGCAACAAGATTCCATATTGTGGATCTCTTCCTGCTCCAAATGCATGACGATGATAGAAATTTAAAAGAGGACATTCAAGAGACATATGTATACAATAAAATCAATGCAAACAACTTTGTGTAACAAATAAAAAAAAATCTTACTTGGAAAACATTGTGCATAGCTGATGCTGTGAGGTACTGGGATCGCACATGTGAGCCCTGAGAGTTTAGCCTTCTTGGGAAAATGAGGATAAGAGCTCCATTTAATCAACTCTCAATGCTTGGAATCGGTCGCTGGACAAGGACTCTCAGTCCTAAGGTGACACAGTCTGTGACCAGAAGGCAAAAGGAAATAACAAAATAACATATGTTTGAATAATGCTGTTCTCTGGCTTAGGGGCTTGATCTCTATATGCTCAATAACACCAGGTACAAGAGTCCTCAGCCCTCGAAAATAGATTTAGTTCTGAACCAGGGCCATGGGGAGTACAGAAACAGAGGGGGAAATGTTGTGGAGAGGGAGAGAGAGAGAGAGATTGCAAGACAGAGAGAGAGAGAGAGATCTTTTCTCAACATGAATCTTACATTCATACAAAATATCAGTAACATATAAGGCAAAATAAAGTAGTGATACATAAGATAGGCAAATATAAAAATGACCAATAAATACTAGAATGGGAAATATATTCATTTAAATAAACTTAATAGATTGATAAACTTCAAGCTGGATAAAACCAATGATAGAATAAATAAAGAAATCATATTTAAGAGTTAGCTAAGGGTCCAGTAAGAGAAAAGATCAAACACACACATGCACACACACACACACACACACACACACACACAAGTGCATATACATATTTAAAATGCAAATATTAGGCAGCAGAGAAAACAGAAATTGGAAAGTTTCAATATTTATATAATTGGAATTCTTAAAGAAGAGAAGAAATGACACAGAATCAATATTTGTTCAAACTGAAGAATTGTTTAAAATTAAAGGAGAAATAAGCAGTGCATTTCAAATTTCATGTAGTTAAAAAAATTGCCCACCTGGATAAACTGAAAATATTGAAAATTTGAAAATATCCAAGTGAAGACATATCATATGAAAAAAAAGACAAATATTTCCTAATTACTCTGATAAAATTTTCATCAGCAACAACAAAAAGATGTTAGAAGACAGTAGTATAATGTCTCCAAGTACTCAAGGAGTATTAGTTAACTAACTAGTTAACTAGTTAGTTAACTAACTAGTTAGTTAACTATTTAACTAATATTCAATAGAAGGGCACATCAGAGGCATTGCAGGAACCAAAAGATGAAGACAGTTTGTCATTCACAAACCCTTGGAATTATTACTCTTTCTAAAACAGAATCCTCACCCATTTATCACTGTAACATATTAGAATATGTTTATCATATTAGTATATTATACGATACCATACTATTTTTTTCCCACTGCTTTTCCCACTAGAATACAAGGCCCACAAGGGTGGGGGGGGACTTTATATATTTAATTTGTTGCTGGATTTCTGTCCTTTGTTAACGGGCACTCAAAGATATCTGAACTCTTAAGATGGAACTACTTTATGAGATAGCTCTGCTTAGATCAAGTATGTAAAAAAAAGAGAGATTTCAGAGGCATAAGTGCTTATACTTGTATTTCTGTAATTTTACTTTACCTTATTATCTTCTATTGGCTTAGTTAATACAAGAAGATTTATATCTCTTTCTACGGCCAATGCCTTACATGCCTGCCTATTATTGACTTTGTATTGGAATACAGGATATCCTAGACTTAATAGCTCATGTGTTGTTAAATTTCTGCATGATAAAGTATTTAACTACAGTTTATTTTAGTCTGTGGAATTTATGTCCAGATAGGTGTAATTTCTATCCTAGGAGTGGCTATCATTTGGAACACCTTAATTTGAAATATTCATCTCAGGAATTAGCATTAGGGATTGAAAACTCAGGGTTATCAGTGAATTCTAACAATAAGGTAAGGATTGTTGAAAATACTTTTATTTTTTATGTTTTTATTTTTGAGACAGAGACAGACAGATCACAAGCAGGGTAGGAGCAGAGAGAGAGGGAGACACAGAATCCAAAGCAGGCTCCAGGCTCTGAGTTGTCAGCACAGAGCCCAACGTGGGGCTCGAACTCACAGACTGTGAGATCATGACCTGAGCTGAAGTCGGATGCTCAACCGACTGAGCCACCCAGGCGCCCCGAAAATACTTTCTAACTAGAGAATTGACTGTGACTGTGGCAAGTTGTGAGGGCGGCTAGAGGGATGGGGTGGTCAACTCTGCCCTTTTATGTGCAACCTAGGAGGATCTAGCAAGGACAAGTGAGCAGTACATTAGGTCTGTAGGATCCAGTTTCCTGAAGACACCGTCACCTGGTCCCAGAAGCCAGAATGATTCTGCCATCAAAATATTGTTTCATTCATCTTAGAGTGAATCTTTCAATCCTGGGAATTAATTGGAGTGCCTGAGATAAATAGTGTAGTCTTTGGTGTAGATTATTAAAAATAGATTGTAAGACTGCTTTTGTGCCTTCTTGCTAAACTAAAATAGCTTATTTTGTCTAAAACATATTTTGATTATAGAAAATCACCTAGTAACCTCATAACCAGGTATTAGAAGATGAGGCTTAAAGCCTTATTTAACTCTAATTGCTGAAGATTATTGATATTTATCAAAAAAAATCTGACCTTGCCCGACAGCTAATCCATAGTCAGTTGGAAAAATTGTAGAATAGCAGGCTGTATCAGTAAGTATTTTCCAAAGAAGCAGAACCAGTAAGCCATATATATATATATATATATATATATATATATATATATATATATATGTGATCCTATCTTTACTTGAATATTTTCAAGTTTTAATATAATTTATCCAGGTGGGGATATTTTTTTTTATAATTTTTTTTTAATGTTTATTTATTTTTGAGACAGAGAGAGACAGAGCATGAACGGGGGGAGGGGCAGAGAGAGAGGGA